>NW_026555341.1:32442797-32482359 GCF_029017545.1 Prosopis cineraria | reverse complement strand
TTATTAATTTATTTACCATATAATTGTGAATCACGATATCTGTGAAGGATTTATATTCCTACACGATAATGTGATTAATTTAAGTCTTTACAAAGATTCTTGAAATCTCACATGAGATTTAAATATTTAGTATAAAGAGAGAATTAACTTTAATAATAGCCTTTGATGAAACTCATATAAATACCTACAAAACTGTCCTCATACCTACGAAATCTTATTGATTTGCACGATAGAGGATCATTTTGTGAGGATTTAATTTTTTTTATTATGATAAATTTTTTTGATATGGGTTATTCAAAAACACATTCATTATGTAATCAAGATTTTTAGCTTAAATAAAATCTAACTTGTAAAAGTATGTTTAATTTTTAATTATAGGCAACCAAAATCAAATCTTTAAAGATATATTCTATCACCTTCAACTACTGTACTTTATATAAGCTATGCATACATTGAGGTTAGGAAATGATATAATATAAGGTTGCATGAAGTTATAAAAAACCTGTATTAGAACCTGTGCAGAACGAAGTCCATGGATCTTTCTACAAGTCCTTGAGCTCCTTCAAGATGTGCTTCAAAGCCATATCACTCACTTCCTCTAACTGATGACTGAATTAGAACTTGTGTATTGCTGGCAGCCGAACCGATGTGAACGGAGGCAAGAAGAAGAAGATAATCTCGTTTGTACCCACGTGCACATGCATGCTCTGTTTCTATGTTTTCTTCTTTTCTATGAGTATGTTGTTAACCTCTCTTCGTCCTTTTGCTCATATGTTTGAATGTTAATGCATATCTGAACACCTTCACATCAGAGTACTCCATTGCTATCCTCTTTCTCCCTCACTCTCCCTCTTTTATGATTTGTTTTCTATTCTCTTTTTTCTTTCTCAGACTCGCCTCCGACTCGCGTTTCTGCTGTCTCTTTTTTCTTTCATCTCTCCTCTGTTTTTTTGCTTTCTCTCTCTAGATCTTCCTCTTGTGTTGAAGGCTATCTGTGTTCTCCTTCCAGTTTCTCGTCCTCACTCTCTTTTTTCTTCTTCACCTCATTCAAGCTTCTCCCCCATTTCCTACATTCGATCACTACTCTCTCTAGTTTTCTGGCATTTTCTTTTCTCATCGTTTTTTTCTCTCCTTCTTCTCTGTATTTTCTTCTCTTCCTCATTCTTCCTCCTCCTCCTCCTATCGTCCTTGGCTCTCTCTTTTTCCAGTTTTAGATCAGTCTCCTTCCTCGGTTCTCTCTCTTCTCTTCTCTCGTCTTGGATCCATCTCTTATGCTCTATTTTTCCTCCTCCCTTTTCGTCCAGCCTAATCTACATTTTTATACTCTCTTTATGCTCCCTCTATTCATTTTTTTTTCGTGCACTTTTCTTCGGCCTCTTTTTTTGTTGTGTTTTTCTCGATTCCCTTCCTTTTCTACTACCATCCGCATGCGTGTATCTCCAGCTCTGTTTTTCTTTGCTTCCTTGTACGTGCATGCATTTCTTTTTCTGCATGCGTTTGTCTTTCTTCTTGTTTTTTTCATGTGTATCAGCTGGCGTGTCGGTTTCGGCTTCTATGTTTCATGTGTCTTAGCTTTGTTTCTTTTTGCTTTTTGCTTCTGCATTTAGTTCGAGTATGTTCTCTTCGCGTCTGGTTTCTTTTCTGCTCTGCTCTGCTGAAAGGTGTGTACGTATGTTGGTTGCCTGCTGTTTCTGACTGTGTTTCATGCATTCTCCTCTGTGTTGTGGCTCTGGTTTCGTGTGTTCACTGTGCACGCAAGTTTGATCTTGTTTTTTTCTTTTCTGGGATTTTGTGACTATTTGTGCTTACTTTGTGAAGCTTTTACGCCTGGCTGAAAGTTGTTTTCCAGCTACTCTCTCTTTATACGTGCATGACCAGCATTTTTGCCATTCTTTTAATGCTTCTTTTTTTTTAATTAGATTAAAGGAGAGAAAGAAAAATTTTAATTTTAATATATATATATATATATATATTTAAATAGAGAACAAAAAGATTTAAGGAGAGAAATTTAAAAATATTTAAGTCTAAAAAAAATTGATTTCTAATATCTTTAAAATGGTTGGGATAATTTAAGAGAGATTTTAAAAGATTTAAACAAGATTTTTTTTATTTTGTTAAAATTAGTTTTTTTAAATATAATCCTAAAAAAGGATTAAATTTTATTTTGTATTTTTATATTTTTTTTTTTTATTTTTCTTATTAAATTTAAAAAATATCTCCGGACAAAATACGGTGTTCACAATTTAGATTAAATGTTTACTGATACATATTAATAGATACTTTTAAAAATTATTAAATTTATTTAAAGGTTTAAATTTGTAGTGTTTCCTCCACTGCAATAGTGGAAAGCCAACTCCCTCACGAGAGACAGGATGTGAGAAAAATTAATTATTAAAAGAAAAAATATGAAAGATTAAAAAAAAAAGGAGAGATATAAATTACTAAGCACGGTTATAGGTTGGGAAAAAGTTGACCAGATCATTTTTTTTTTTTTGGATCAGAAGTTGACGCGAATCTTAAATAATCAAAAGCAAGGGGTCGAAAATGGATCTGCATAAATTTCAAAGTGTGTGATGATGATAATTTGAGTGTTTGATTATATATTGTTAACTTTAAACAAAAGCGTGCATTAATTTTTTTTGTCAAACCTGCATCTTTTTTTTTTTATACAAGAAAACCGATTATAAAAAAAAGCTCATCTTTTTCATGTCAAAGAAATATTACGTCCACTATTTTTTTACAATCATGTAAAATGAATATGAATATTCAAATATAATTATTTAAAAATAGAAAGAAACCTATACGCAATAAAAAAATGATATATATAAATGTGTAATGTTGGGTGCTCCATGCATTGAAGAGCCCACTGAGTAATAATTTAGTTAACAAATTTTAAAAATATCATTAATTAAAATATATAAATATTTCTCGTTAAAATATAGTCAACAAAATCACTTGGTCGGTACTTGGCAGCATTTAACAAAGAATTTTAAAAAGTCAACTGCGCACACAACTCTATGTACTTGTACATACTTAAATCACAACTGACATGTGGAAGGATCGTGGCATGGTTTGGCTCGAAAATTGGCACTCCCTTATTTTAAATGTAATTTTTTTTTAACTAAAAGTCTAAAACACATATTTCAACCCTAACTAAAAGTCTTTGTTTTACAAGGTGTTTCAACATTTTGATATATCTTAAAAGAAGTTACATAATTAAATTGGTCAAAAAGTATCATAAAAGGATGAGTGAATCAGCAAATCATCCCTTGAATTTTAAATCTAACAATAGCATAGAACTTATATTTATTTATTGTATAATTTAATCCTTACAATTAATAAAGTTAATTTTAAAAAAAAACATTGATTAAAACATAATTAAAAATAAAATTACAAAAACTTGTCTTTTCTTATAATTTTTTGGTCTTTATATATTTTTTAGGTCCTTTATTATAACTTTTTGATCCTTTGTTTGTTATTTTTTTCATTATTAGTGGTCAAAATTAATTTTTCTTTTTACATTCATTACCAAGTTAAATTGTATTATTTTTAAAAATTAAAAAAATCTTTTATATAACTAAATAAATTAAGAGTCTATGATACTAACTGGACATAAAATTTAAAAGGTAATTTTTTTTTCATTTACTTAATAAGATTTCCCTTTTCTTCCTAGCTATAAAGGGGTGAAAAAAGCTAACTTTAAAAAATCCCCCCACAATTTACCTGGTCACTATTAAAAGTAGGAATAAATTGACGTTATATATTAGATACTCTTACATAACACGTTTAAGTTGAACAATGAATTAGTTAGTTGTCCTGTTAAAAAATTATCTATAGTTTAGTTAAAATATTTAATTGATCATCATTAAAATAGTCAATCAAGATCATCAAGTCATAAGCATTGAACATAAAATTTTATTTCAACTACCCACAAGTCTTTGCAAATATTTATAGCCAGTTTGTTATGATAAAAAAAAGATGGAATTTTTTCCCTATCTTCTAGATGTAATGTTTGGTGTGCAAGAAATCAATTAGTATTTCACATGCCTTTTATAGTGTATTATACATGAACCGTTCTGTAATTAAAATGATAGAAAAAACTGTACATTATGGTAATAAGATATAAAAAGTCAAATTTGCTCTTTATTTGTTTATAAAATAGTATTGCTTATAAGGGCAAATTAATTAGTAAATTATCAGTATATAATTAAAAAAAACATATTTAAAAAATATTAAGTAAAAGTATAATACTATATTACATTTTATTCATCCCGCTCTCCTTTCTTTATAATTGATTAATTAATCAAATATACCCATCACTTTCATGAGCAACGTAAGATCATTTGACTTTTCAAACTTGGGGATATATCTATTTCAATATTAATTTCGCTATAATTAACCCATGATCATTTTAACTTCAATCTTTGGCTAATAAATAAAATTCACACCCAAAACTTGAGCTCCAATCCTTGATTAACACATAGTCACAAGCCGTGAATGAATAATACACACCACACACAGACACACACAGACACACACACACACACACACACACACACACACACACACACATTCAGGCAAAAAACAATGAGTAATATATATGTGCTTCCTTTCTGGATGATCTCTCCATCATTAACATAACAATGAAGCCATCTTCTTCTTCCCCACTTTCCTTTCTCTCTCTGATACTCTCAGTTGCAGCAACCTTCTTGTTCGCCTTTGCTTCTGGTGAAGTGGTTTTCAAGGATGGCTTGAAAAACTCCATTGAACTCAGACTCCCAAGCGCTTCTGGCCCTGAAAGCTTCGCTTTTGACTGTAATGGCGAAGGGCCGTACATTGGTGTATCAGATGGTAGAATTCTCAAATGGAAAGGAAGTCACAGAGGATGGGTTGAATTTGCTGTCACCTCACCCAACAGGCAAGATCTTAGCTTTAAAATGTAAAAATATTCATAAAGTTTGATTCAAAACTGATCTGTAATGTATATCATAGATATGTATATACACATATTGCATGTAGAAACCACGTAATTATATTGGGTCTGGCTTGTCTGTTGTGAAAGTATGTGTTTCAAGTTCGAAATCTTAGCTCTTTCTATCTAACTTCTACCGAATGGGTATTTTCAAATTACGTTGAATTATAGGGACAGGAAATTATGTGATGGGTCAACAGATCCAAACAAGGAACCTTCATGTGGGAGGCCACTGGGACTCAAATTTAACAAGAAAACATGCAATCTTTACATAGCAGATGCATATTTTGGCCTTCTAATGGTTGGGCCTAGTGGTGGTGTGGCCAAACAACTAGCCATTTCTGCTGCTGCTGATGATGTTCCCTTCAAATTCTTGAATGGCTTAGATGTTGATGACGAAACTGGTGTGGTTTATTTCTCAGAAAGCAGCACTGTGTATCAGAGAAGGTATTCTTCTTCTTCCTCTCTTGCGTTGAAACTTCATATCCATATATGGTTTTGTTTGATATAGCTTTAGTATAGACTTAATATGACTTTTAAGACCTCATGAACATAGAAAAAAAGTTCAATTTATGATAAAGGTGTATCAACAAAATTAGTATTAATTATAACCATATATAATAGGATATGATCTAAAGCAGTGGTCACCAGACAAAGTCTTCATTAATATTGCAGAATATGTAAAATCATACTTATATTCACTAAGAAAGATATGCGGTTAGGGTCATGCATCTTAATATCTTATTAATTATTAGGATCATGTACATTATCCAAGATTAATGCAACCTTGATTTATTTGGTGATGATGAAATATTACCCGCTTAATGACGTGAATTAATGTATTCATGAACAATGGAGGAAAGTGAAAAGCCAAGATTATTTGATGAGTTGAGTCATCAAGGTTGTAAAGACAAGGCTTTTGGCGTTTCTCTTCACTCACCGCCTTTGTGGGATTTTCACATCATCTTAATAATGATTAATCTAATGAGTTTCCTCTCTGAGATAGGGAAGTTGAAATGATATTCCAAAAAGGAGATAAAACAGGAAGGTTGCTGAAATATGACCCAAGTAGTAAGAAAGTAGAGATCTTGGTCCAAGGCTTGGCATTTGCAAATGGTGTGGCATTGAACAAGGAAGGCTCATTCCTTCTGGTAGCAGAAACAAGTTTAAGAAAGATAAACAAGTTTTGGCTCAAAGGCTCCAAGACTTACACTTCAGAGCTCTTCACAAAACTTGAAAGGCCACCAGATAACATCAAGAGAGACAGAAACGGAGATTTCTGGGTGGGTCTGAACAGTAATAGGACATCATCTGATAACAATGAAGATAATTATGCAGGTTTAGGAGATGACCCTGTGGGAGTGAAGTTTGATGAGAAGAGAAAGACTTTGAAAGTTTTGGATGGAAGAGGGGTTCAGAACTTGAGTCAGTGAGTGAAGTGGAAGAACATAATGGGAGGTTGTGGATTGGGTCTGCTGTGAAACCTTATGCTGTTGTAGTTAAGGTATAGCTTCATGTCAGGATACAGGATACGTCTGGACTTGCTTTGAATCTATTAAATGTTTGCCTTGAATAGGCTTTAGCAATAATTGTTTTATAATAATTTTGATTATTATTGTTGGGGTCATCTCACGGTGTGATACTATGAATGAAACTTCAGTCACATGATTGTGCGATTTTGAAGAATATGTTCTTTGATTCCCTCATTGTTGACTAAAATATTTTATTTTCTCTAATGCTGTGATTTATGTAGAGAAATAACCCTTGACCATGATAATGCACATATAAATTGGACTCGGGATATATATACATAGAGATATATATATATATATATATAGTTATACTCCTTAGTCCTTCGCTTACGTTTTACTCCATATAATCAATGAGATTGTTTTTGCTTTAAAAATTGCAAAGATCAAGGAAGACTAAACTCACTTGGGATTGGGAATCTTAATTTTTTTCAATAAATTTAGAGTACTCTCTGTGAGAAATATAAATAATTTTTTATGTGTAAAAATGTAAGACATTTTTAAATTTTTCAATATATAATTGATAAGGTTTTTTTTAAATATCTTTAATAATAAATCACTCAATCCTTTCTTATAAGTGAGACATCCTGAAATTATAACAAATATGAAAAAGTGTTATCAATGCAAAGATAATTAAGTAATTTATTATAATATAATTTGATTAAATATCTTATGTTTTTAACTAGAGGGAGCATAAACTTTTTGAAAGCATCCTTTTTGTTATGAACTTTTGAAAGTATCCTGCATTTAACTTTAACCAAACTCCTAACACTCTCTCTATTATAAAATGTGAAATCACTCCCAAAAAAAAAACCCTTTATTAAACGTAATGGAGGGTAATTGTGAATTACCCCTTCATTTTAAAACAAATGATGCATTGAGATCTGTATTAAAGTAAAAATACATTGAATTTTGGTATTAAAAAATTTAAGCTATTAATTTATTAGTTTTGTTAATCTAAATGCACAACTTCAAAATGTCATTTGTTTCAAAACAAAGGGATTAATTTTTTTTTCCTTATATTAAGAAACGAACGGTTATATAATTTGATGCATTTTAATGAATGTCATTAGAGCTGTGCATTTGAAATTAGTTTTATTTTGTTTTACACTGGAAACTAGTTTTATTTATACAAATGAAAGGAGAAGACATGTGATTCTGGGCCGGGTGGGTCGGGTTGATTTATGAGCTTGGTTTTCGGTGTCACATATGATGTATTAAGGCCCAACCAATTCTGTGTTTATGAATTAAGATAGATTTGGACTCTTTAAAATTGGGTGGTTCTTCCTACCAAAAAAAATAAAAATAAAAATTGGGTGGCTCTTGTTATGATTTCTAGGACTAACCATGTGCTGTAATATTTTATTATTATTATTATTCTTTTTTGGCTGAAAAAAGAGCCAATTTTATTAATCACTGAAAAAAATATTACAACCACTAACAACCAAAGCCAACTCAAAAAACAAACTTAGAATACAACGTAACACATAACTCACAAAAGAAAAGAAAAACAATATAAAACCAATAAAACAAAAACCAAGCAAAATTAGGCAACTTAACCAATGCCTTTTTTTTTCCACTATGTCCACAATTAACAAAAGCAAAAATATTATCAGTAATTAAATCAACAAGCAAAAACAAATAAAAAAGATGAAGTTTCAACAAGTCATTCGATTGGACACATCTTCCTAAAGTTCATTGCTACTAAAAAGTTAACAATTTCATTACCTTGACGAGCCACCAAAGAGAACCAAACATCTTTGCATGATTCTTTGATAGGTAATATATCTTGCACAAACTCATAATAATGCCAATCATAATCCAAACTTAACAAATCTATGAGCATTGTAAACAACACTTCTTAATCCAACTCAATAACAACATTTCTACTTGTAAATCTATGAGCTTCCTTCAGACCTTCCAAAATAGCCATACACTCAACCATAAGAGGAGAATCAATAGCCACCTTCTTGCCAAGACAACCTAAAAAAAGTCCAAAATTATCCCTACAAACAACTCCAATACCAGCACATTCATGGAATTAATAAAAGAACCATCAACATTTATTTTTGCTTCACTAACTAAAAGTTTTTGGCAACACCTCATTCTACAAGTTTATACATTCTTCCTACCCTGTTTCTTTTGCTTCCCATGAATCTTCAAACTTCTACACTACTCTACTAATCAAGTAACATTTTCTATAACCCTTCTAGGATCTACTCTATCATTATTGAAAAACCAAGCACATTTGCATTTCCAAATTTCCTAGCATATACTAGCAATCAAAGCTTTCTCCCTTGCACCAATGTTATTATTTTCACCAAATAATTCGATAAACCAAACTGTCACATTATTAACATGATTAACACCATTTAACACTTTCCACATAAAATATCTAATCTTTGGAGGAACTTTAAGATTCCTAACAGCCTTCCACAATTGGCGAGAAGACTGAAAAGAAACATTATGATTAGCTTCCTTCTTTAAATCATTTTCAACTTTTTCCATATGATAACCAAATTTGACTAAATAAACCTTGTTGCGACAATACACCCAAATTAAACTATCCTTACCATTCCTAGTTAGAATTATAATTTTTAGAATTTCAATCTTCTCTTCATTTGAAATTAAATTAACAATTGAATCAAACTTCCAACATTTTTTGTATATCAAAGAGGCCACCTTTTAATTTTTCATCTTCTCTCCAACCCCCTCTCCTTTCAATCTCATCCCTTTCAAGGTTGGTATCCAAGCATCTGACCATAAATTAGCTATTTCACCATCACAAATCTTCCAACTAGAATTTTTTTCAATAGATCATAGCCTTCGAATATACTACACTAACACCATGAAGGTCTTCTCCCTCTCTTTGCTTTAAATAAATCACATTTAGGAAAGTATATGCCTTTCAAAATTTTACACCAAAATTCATTAGGATTTTTAACTAATCTCCATGCAATTTTAGCAAGCATAGCAATATTAAAAGTTTTGAAATCTCTAAAACTCATGCCATAATCAAGCTTAGATTTAGTCAACAAACTTCACCTCCTCAAATGAATTTTTCTACCACCATCCTCACCATTGCCCCACTAAAATTTAGAGATCAACATATCCAATTCTTTACATGTTTTAATACGAAAGGAAAAACAAGCCATTGGGCAAACATGTATGGTATTAGCAATAGCTTTTATTAAAATCTCCCTCTCTGAAAAGGTTGATAATCTCTGTCTCCAATTATAAATCTTCAACCCCACCTTATTTCTAACAAAAACAAGAGAAGCTAATTTAGTCCTATCCTAAATGATAGGTAAACCAAAATATTTGCTTAGTTGGTCAACATAAAAAATATTCAAAACAGAAGATATTTCATCTCTCAACTCCTCATTAACATTAGCAAAGAAAAACAAGCAAGATTTATCCAAATTAATCATTTGTCTAGAAGCAGCACAATAAATGTCAATGATTTTCCTCATTGACATTTAATTGACTTTATAAAAATGTATATGTAAACTATTGAAAGGAAATATCAAAATTTGAAGGATAATTATGACAAAACAATTACTCATTTCATTTAAAAATATAAGATATTTTTAATTGAATTTTACCTTCTAATAAAGTAATTACCTACTTTTTAATTGATCTTATTTTTTTATATTTACCCCTATTAAACACCCAATAATAAATATAAAGTCATTATCAATAGGGATACTTTAAAAAAAAAGATAATAATTATATTTTGAAAGACTAAAAATATTTTATATTTTTTAACATCCAACTTCTCAAAAAATATATTATATTTTTTAACAGAGGTAGTACATATCATTCTTTTTCAATTTAAGTGTTAATCAAAGTATAAAAAATGTTGGCCAATTTTTTTTTTTTGAATTACAACTAGAAAAACTAAACAACAATGAACATCAAGAGTTCACAAAAGCGGAATTTTTCTCATCATCCACCATCTCATGTACTTGGCCAAAAAGAATTAAAGTATAAAATATTAATTAAAATAAGAAAAGTAAATAAAAAAAAGACAAATTAAATACTTAAATAGGACTCGTAACACCACGTGACGTTACTTTTAAAAAGTCATTAGGCACCAAAGTGAAGTTGACGAGGGTATGGGTGTTTAACACGTGGGTATATATTAGCGCCGGGAATAGGAGGTTAAATACACTCACTTAACAAGTATTTTAAAAATTTTATCATATAATATTATAAGAATGTTATATCTCAAATTTTTGGAATAAGTAAGGAGTATTCTATTTGTGATTAATGTTTTTGAACTTTAGAAGAAAAATATATTTTAATAATTTTAAGTATTGAAAAAATTTAATATACTCTTCATTCAAAGATGTAAGATATTTTTAATCGAATATTACCTCCAATAAAGTGATTATTTACTTTCAAATTAATCTTATCTTTTCATATTTACTCTTATTAAATATCTTATAATAAATATAAAGTCATTCACTAATAAAGATACTTTTAAAAAAAAGATAATTATTACACTTTAAAGAGTAAGAATGACTTATATTTTTTTTAATATCCAACTTCTTAAAATATATTTTTTAATATAGGGAGTAGTTATAATCAAGACACTTGTTAACTAACAGAACTTAAACAACTTATTAAACCCAAGTGTGAGGATTTATATTGGAACAGTGTCTCTTAACTCATGGTCAAATCATGCCATGGGCTTTCAAAATTAGTATAAAAATATGTGTCATAAAAGTCATGTCTTTTCTATCATTATATATTTAAACTAACTTTTAATTTATATTATCAAAACAAAATAATAAATTTCAGTTTATTCAGCTAATTTTTTTAAAAAAATATAAATATATAAATCACATTATAGTCCCATATTCTTATGTTAATTTTAATTTACAGATCTCACTTCATTTTAATTTCAGTTTTGTGTGGCCAAAAAAAAAATTCAGTTTTGTAATTTAGGTAGAAATCAGGCTGGGGGCTTCCGGACTTAATTGTTCGCCGCCCCAACTCCCATCTAAACGTGCCTTGCTGTCCTCAACTTGCCATGTGGCAACTTGCCTGCGGAATAGGTTCTGCTAAATTATTGTTCTACGCTTCTAGTACTTTATTTGGATTTGAATAATATTTTAAAAAATATATTAGTCAATTTCAGGCATTAAATAACTTTAAATACATTGAAATTAGCAGCTTTTTAGGAAACGCAGCTTGCAGGTTGCAGCCATAAATGACATGATCCCAAGTCAACATCAACTAATAATAATAATAATAATAACGATAATAATAATAAAATAAATAAATTAGTTCCTAAACAATTAACTTCATAAATATTTGAGACTTTAAATATACTTTTATATAATGTTTTAATTTAATTTTTAAAAATAATATAATCTAACACTTGCAGTTAATAAAATTAATTTTGATCATTAATAAATTAAAAAATTAATATAAAAAATCTCAAAATTTACAAAAAGTTCTCAATAAATTTTTTTAAATTCTTTTTTATAATTTTTTAGTTTTTTTTATAATTTTTGGATCTTTTAGTGTAATTTTTTGTCATATTTTTATTTTTTTATTAATTAATAATTAAAGTTGTGTTTTGTTAATGATAAAACTAGATTGTACTATTTAAAAATGTTAAATAACAACATTGCATAAGAAATAAAATTAGAGTCCGAGACACTCTTAAATAAGGCACATTTCCTTTTGTATCTTGATGATAATGACCACGCGACGATCCCTGTTAATGCAGTGCGTGAACTGTAAACTGATGTTTTAAAAAAAAATTATTAAAGACTTAATTATGAAATTCTGAACTTGTATATTAAGTAAATTACAAAAAAATTACAAAAAAAAATTCCTGTGGTTATATCAAGAGATTAAGAGAAAACAATGTTAAAATGAAAATAGTTGGAAAACTATTCAGTTGTTTAAGTTGAATGTTTGATCATTAGATTTACTGATTTCTTATTACTCCCTCTATTTTAAATTATAAGACACTTTTAGATAAAATTTTATATATTAATAAGTCTCATTAAATACACCTAACAACCTTATCTTTTAAAAAAAATATAAACTTTCAAAAATACTCATCATTTAATATATTAAAAAGAAAAGGAATGAAAATTAATTATAGACAGAGAAAAGATAATATTGAAATTGGCGCATTAATAAACCTTAATTTATTTAAAGTGTTTTATATTTTGAGATAAAAAAACTCCTTAAAAAAATCTTATAATTTGAGATGGAAGGAGTATTTTATATAACTCCAAAAGCATATATTAAAGGCATTTTTAGTGAAAAAGAATACATTAAAGAAAAAAAATGAAAGTAAAATATTCCTGCTACTTTTTAATTTGCAAACAAGCAAATTTTTAAAGAAAAATGACAACAAAATCCTTTTAAATTATATAAATGATAAGTTGATCTCTTAAAATGTCATAATATCAATGAAGTTTTTAAAAACTTTTCTATCATTAAGGAATTAATATAAATAATTAAATTATTCTTGATTCAAATATCAATTTCCATTCATAAGTTTTATTCTAAGATTTATAACTTTTTTTTTAAATTACAAGAATTCAACAGCAATTTGCAAGTTTGAATTTAAAATCTTAATATTCCTCAAGTGTTGCAAATATTAATTATCATTCACAAGTTTTATTCTAAAATTTACAAACTTTTCTTTTTAAAATTGTAAGAATGCAATAGCAATTTTACAATTCTGCAATTGAAATCCTGAACTAAAGGTAATTTAGTCATTTACATTAAGTCTTTAATGATAGAAAAATTTCTAAAAACTTCAGGGAAATTATGACATTTCGAAAAATTAAAATGTCATTTACATAATTTAAAGAGCTTTTATTATCATTTTCTCAATTTTTAATTGATATAATATATGGTTAAATAATATTTTTGTACCTTAATTATTTATTCATGAATCTCTAGTATCCTAAACTTTTTTGTGGTGCATTATTCCCTTTTAATATTTGAAAATAGTGTAATTTTGCCCTAGAATTAAAAATATTAAGTTTGACTATTAGCTAGCCTAAAAAATTACAAAAAAAAAGACCTCAAAATCACATTGAATGACCCTATAAGAAGATTAACATTGATTAAGTCCCTTAAATTATAAATAAATGCTAAGAGATTAATATTATTTGTTCCCTATATTAAAATATCATTTTAAACAACCACATTGACTAATTACCAAGTGATTATCAAATTATCGTTTCTAGCTATTACACTGGTAAAAATTATTAAATTTTAAAGTGTTAATGTTTTAATAAGATATTATTTAAACAACCCATATCATTTTTAAAATTAATTTATGGTGTTGCTACCAACGATGATGATATGATCACAGTAGTTGGTAAAAATGGTGCTTTTGGCCTTTTACATAGTAAGAATCCTTTGTCTCTTAGTATTTACTTGTGATTTAGGAAACTTAATTTGTGTTAATTTTTTATAAGGCACTCCCTCTAATTTAAAATATAAGTAGTTTTCAACAATAATTGGCATACCATATGGTATGTGGGAGTGAAGTTTGATGAGAAGGGAAAGACTTTGATAATATGTTTGGATGCATTTAGATTTGTATTTGAACCAAATCTAAATTTTAGATTAAGTCCTTTATAACTTATAATTCTTTCTAAACCCCTGTTATTTTAAATGTTCATATGTACCTTCAACACACTACATAATAGTACTAACCTTTGTTATTTAAACAATCTAAATAAAGAATTTAAAATACATGAATTTAAAATATAAAATTTTAAATTCAAATTTTAAATCCAAATCTAGCTGTCCAAACACTGACTGAATGTTTAGTGAAAACTTATTGAATTTTGATTAAAAGAAAGTGATTTATTAGTTTTGTTAATCCAAATATGCAGCTTCAAAGTGTCAATTGGACTAAGCATTAATTTGAAATTGTAGTGTTGTTTATACAAATGAAAATATGGCCCGGGTGTATGAGTTAATATATAATATTGGTTTTCGGTATAATTTTGAATTGAGAAAATATATTTATAGGTCCTTATAGTTTTACTTAATTTTAAATCAGGTCTCTATAATTTATTTTATTTTGATTAAGTTCTTATAGTTTGATCTATTATATATTTTAATCCTTGAAGGTTTAAATTAATAATAAATTATTAAATTTTTAAAAAATAAAAATATTCTTAGTGTTAACGAAAAATTTAATTTAATACTTTTAGCCAAAATTAAAAAATAAAATATGATTTAATACACTTTTTACATTTTATTATTTTTTTATGAAAATTCTTTATGTATAAAAATATTTAAGAAGACAACTTAATTATATAAATTTAGAGTTATAAAATTATGTAATTAATTCTAAAGTAATATAATCATTTAATAAAAATATAAAAGTTCTTAATTTTGTTTTTTTAAGGAAAAATTTAATGACTTTAACTTTCATGGATTAAAAAATTTAATTGATTAAAATATAAGGGTTTAATTAAAATAAAATAAATATAGGGACTTAATTTAAAATTGAGTAAAACTATAAGAACTTGCAAATATATTTTTTCTTTTGAATTTTTTTTACAAGATCAAGAGATATAAATGTAATTAATTTTTGTTGAGAAAAGACCAAACTACCCCTGATATTTTTGTAAAAAAAAAATAATCTCCCACCACTATTGCTGATGATAGTCAAAATCTCATCACAACGATAAGGTTGTCAACTGCTCGAGCTCTGGTGTCAGCTATTACTAAATCTCCAAGGTGATTAAGGAGGGTTTGAACTCACAACCTTTTAACTCACTAAAAGATTGATGGCCACCAAATCTAATGGGTCAATCTAAATAAAATTGTAAAAAATTTAGAGTTGGACTTGGGAAATACAATTTGTTTAACAACGGCCAAACTTGAATACCAAGGCATTTCTACTTTTTATATATATAATAAATAATAAATATTAATGAATTTCTTAAGACTTGTTGCCAATTTATTAAAAATTAATTCAATAAAAGTTAATTGTGATAATAAAATTTATATTTAAAAATATTTTTTTAAAAGTTAGTTTGATAAACTAAAAATTATTTAAATTATATATAATAAAAAATATTTTTGAATGTACTATTACAAAATAAGACATTGATTGTTGTAATTTGTAATTTTTGTTATACCAATACAATATATTAGAAATGTTTGAAAAACATATTTAAAAAAGACATTGATTTTTTGTAATTGATAATTTTTGTTATACAAATGCATTATATTAAAAATATGATGTTTGAAAAATATGTGATAAAAATTTTAAATAACATAAAATTTGTTGTGTTAGTAATAAGATTAAAAAATATAAAGTTTGTGTTGGTACTTAAATCTAAATTTGGCTCCAAATCCAATTGTTTGGACAAAATTTTAATTTTAACCCAAATCCACACAAGTCTTCTAAAAAGTAGGTGGTTGAAGGAAGACTTTATCAATTAAGAAATCTTTTAAAAAAAAAGAAAGAGTAAAGGAAATTCTAAAAAAAATTGCAGATGATAGTCCTAAGAAGGTGAAACATGGAGCCATGAAAATCCTGTCACTTTTACCTATAAAAGGGGAAGCAAATCACAAATACAAGCCTCTTTCTTGAATCTCTTTAGCAACTCTAATTCCAATCAACTCAAAAACATTTCAATTGCTTCAACATTTAGTTTAAGTACCAAACTAGATGCTTCCTTTTCCAACAAACTCATCATAGTTCCCTTAAAGCAGCACACATTCAGCAAGGAGCAGCAGGTTCTCTAGCAATCAATAAAATACTAATTCCTGGTAGAATAACTGTAACAGCACTCCAACACTTTTCTTTTAGTTTTTTTTTTTACATTTCCTGTAATTTCTCTTTAATTATTATCAATATTATGTCTTCTCTCACCATGCAAGTCTCCCATTTTCTCTTTTTTTATTTTTTTTATTTTTTTATTTTTAAGTACTTGCATTTGAGGAAAAATTGTGATAAAGGATCCCAAAAACTCATTATTTAATTTAAAAGTTAGGAATTTCACACCGTTTGAAGACATGCTTCTACAGCACCACCCTTGCTTTGAGAATTAACACTATTAATAAATAATGATCCCACACATCGAGGTTTGGCTAGTTTGGACAGGAAGTGATGATACCAACACTTAAATGCACTCTCAGAACCCACTTTTAAAAAGTTATCATAAGTTATATTTGAAAAATTCATTTTCCACAACTTTTAAAATATGCTTTCATTTCAAAATTTATATCCAAACAACTTTTAATTTATAGATAGTGTCTCCCAACGTACCGTATACATTATATATTAAGAAACCATATATATATATATATATATATTTAAATATATTATTAATAGATAATTTCTTTGAATCAAAAAATTATAGATATTTCCTCAAAAAATTAAAAGAATCCATATTATTATGTTCTTATAATTTGTAATTAATCCATAAAATATCTTAAAATAATCTTGAAAATAGTATATCTTAATTTTGATTTTTAAACATTAAGATTCAAAATCTTTCTTAAAAGCATTTGAGTCTTCCATAATCATTTTAAGGGTCCCAGAAGGTTTTCTTTGTTTTTTTTTTATAATAAGAACCATAATTAATTTTATATAAAATTTGAAACAAGCTTAAAAATTAAAAAAAAAAAAGTCTCTAACAATTCAGGTAACTGAGCTCGTCCAAATACACTTCGAAAGCCAAAGTTATTAAGATGGATCTTATAAAAACTTCCTAAAAGCTAAAAATAGGCGATCCAAATGGGCCCTGTACATTGTGTACTAAGAAGCCTTATATATATATGTATGTATGTATGTATTTTAATATGTTATTAAAGATAATTTCGTGGAGTAAAAAAAATTATAGATATTTCTTTAAAAAATTGAAAGGATCCATATTGTTATGTTCTTATAATTTTTAATTAATCCATAAATATCTTAAAATAATTTTGAAAACATTATATATTAATTTTGATTTTTAAACATTGGGCTCTTGGACTTATTTGGATGAGCTCGAATCTTAGATTTTTTTTAAGCTTATTTTAATTTTTATATTAAAATTAATTATGGTTCTTTTTATTAAAAAAATATCTTTTGTGACGCTTGAAATAATTATGGAAGACTCAAACGCTTTTAAGAAATACTGTGAATCTTGTTAGAATCGAGCCCATGTGAACTTTTCATGTTTGGTTTTATCTAGGCCAACTTAAATTGAGCTCATCTCATTCAAATTATCAATTTTAATTTAGATTAATGTTGGGTAAAATGGAGTTAAGTTATATATATAAGCATGATTTTGAGCAAAATTAATTTAATCAAAATAAGAAGCAAGAAAAGTCGGAGTTACCTTTCATATAACGTCATTTAGAAGCTCAAATGTGATTTTTAATAAATGAGATGGTGTTGATATATAATTTTTATAAAAAAAATTCAAGTTTAGGGCATTTAACTTGGCTTTTAAATGAGGAAAGTATTTGAATAAATTTTCTAGAAAGGCTTCCAAAATTAATTGTTCCCAGCCCATCCAAACATGCTGATCAAACGTTACTGTTCTCAGCTTACATTGTAGCCTAATCAATTCTCTTTCATTTGGATTAAAATAATATTTTAAAAAATGTAATAGTCAATTTTCAGGCCTTAAATAACAGTGTAAGTAAATCGAAACAAGCAGCTTTATATTTTCTTTTGAGAAAATTAGCACAATGGCCTTAAAAAATTTAAATATTTTAAAATATGATTCATTTATAAAATTAATTAAATGTAATTTATTTTTTTATCCTCAGATTAAATTTATTATTAAAATATAATATATTTATTATAATTAATCTTTAACTGACTGAATTTTTTATTTTCTCTGAATCATTCTTTTTTTCTTTAAATATAAAATTGTCGGTGCCTTTTTTTATCACAAAGCTTTTCTTCCTCTCCCTCTCTATTTTTTTCTAGAAATATTATGAAGAAAATGTTAGACATTGAAGATGATTCTTCATTTCTAGAAGTAGAAGAATAGGTTGGAATTTATTATATATCATTAAATTTTCACCATCTTTACATTTTTCGGTAATATTAAATTTTTTGCGGACTGTGTTTGATTTATTTTAAGCAAATGATTATGTATTTTTCATGTTACTGATTTGCAATATTATATCATTGATATATATATATATATTAATGATAAATAAATTTATGTCTAATTGTTTAGTTATATTAATCTATGATAGTATATTAGTGATACACAACAATATATCAATAATGTAACATTGCGAATTAATAACACATAAAATACATAATCATTTGTCTAAAATGAATCAAACAAAGTTACAAAAAATTTTAAACTCTTAGTTTATCATAGAGAGTTAAATACCTAAACTAATAAAATAAAAAAATATGAATCTGAAGATCCATTTTCTTGCCAATGTGCTCTATTTCATTGAGCATTGTTGATGTATCTCACTTCACGTTTGTCTTTCGCGGTCATGATTGTGACTTGCTTACACTGCTCTACCGTCTCGTGTTGTCTCTCTTCCATCTAATTCCGTTTTCTCTCTCATATTTATCTCTCTCATTTTAAAGATTTCTAGTTTTGAATCTTTTGATATTTTGCAAAAAAAACAGATATTAAAAGGATAATTTTATAAATTAATTATAAATTAAATATTAAAAAGGTTATTTTAAAAATTAAAAAAAGATAAATTATTTTTTTATTTAATCTTATAATATGAGTTACGTGTGAAACTTTTTTTTTGTAGTGAAAAAAGCAGCTTTATTGAAAATCCAGCTTGCAGCCATAAATGACACTATCTCAAATCAACATCAACAACGATTGCTAATAATTAGGCTAATAATAATTTTAATCAAAATAATAGTAATCGTCGTGGTCGTCATCCCTTGAATTGATCTTTTTTTTTTTTTCATATATTAATGAAGGGAGATTTTTACTCCGGTAGAAAATAATTCAGGAAAAAAAAATACTCTCACTTATTAATATATGATGTTTAGCGCTCTTCAAAGGAATGTAAGGGAGAAAAATACACTTTAAGCTTAAGCCAGAAATCGGCCAAATATTAAAGATAGATAACTATGTTTCCAGTAAAGCCAACCCTAGTAAAACCCAGCCATATCAACTTGTTGTCATCCAATCAGAAACCATAAAACCCAAAACAAGCCTATGCATTCTAAAAGAATATATCATGATAGTTTATACTTTTGAACCAAAGTTTCAAAGGGAAAAGTTGAGACAACACAGGTAATTTTCTGTCCCATGAAGAAGACATCCGGAATTTTGTTTCAACAAATTTCAAGAAAGATAGAAAGTATTATAAGTTAATGTTGGCGGCTATAAAATCTGTCACGATTACTCGTAAAAAAAAAAAGATGAAAATTTTTATGTAAAATAAAAATTCACAAGTTATTAACTCCAACTACTTAGAGTTATTTTCCTTGTATAGCCAAAAAGTTTTTCAATAGATTATTATGGCAAGGTATACAATTATTTGATTAGAAAGAATCCTAATATATATACCTTATTTCATAGAAATTATGAATATGTGTAGTTTTATCTGGTTCGATCAAGAATACCTAAATGATTTTCAAAAATACTTCCTTGAATGGTTTCATATCTTTGGACCAATAAAAAAAATACCGCCACCAGCATTGTTGAGAAGTATGAATTTTTTAAAGAAAAAATCAATTTTATGGATACAAAAAAAAATCATTTGATTTCTTTTATGGGTTAAAATGCATTTTTTCTTGTATATTCCTTCGAAGAGTGTCGGGCATCCTACACTAATAAGTGAGGTATTTTTTTCTCGAATGATTTTCTAGATGAGTAAAAAATCCCCCTCTATTAGTATCTATTAATAGAGGGAATTTTGTTCATTTAAAAAATGATTCAAGAGAAAAATATTCCATTTATTAGTACATGATGCCCAGCGCTCCTTACAAGAAAGAATAATTTAATTATAAAATTCTGAACCTTGCATATTAAAAAAATTTCAATAAAATTTCTTGAAAAAACTGGTCGTGTATTAAGAGATTTAAGGGAACTATCTTAAAATGAAATTAAATAGTTTGGGAAATGAATAATAATAATAATAATAATAATAATAATAATAATATATTTGATTTACTAAAAATTTCGTGCTCTTTTTTTCTTGGATATCTATACAGTACAATGTAAAAATTTTAATAAATCATATTATTTATAAATTATGAATTATACTTCGTGCATTTACTTGTTTAGTTGTCCTGATTTGTATTTATATGTTATCCCTAAATTAAACACCACACACACACACACACCCCGTCTATTCCACAATTTAAAGTATAATTATTACTCATTTTTAATAATACACCTGTTAGATGAAGGGCATTATAATGAAGTAGTTAAGATTTAAAATAATACAGTACTAAATGAAGGTTGATTTCCCCTTGATTTATGTGTTTTTTCTTATAATAAGAATAAGTAAATACGGAAGGAGGAAGTATGATTTATTACTTAAATTTCACAAAATACAAGAGTGTAAACAGGTGGTGAATAAAATATGATTCATTGGCAAGTTTTCTGTTAATTATATTCTGGACTCCTTAAAATGCTTGTCTAGTGGTTAATAAACATCATTAAGTTTGAGTGAATCTCATATTCTATTTATAAATCTCATCCAACATATTTAAATCTTATTAACTCTATTTAAAAATTTAATAAGTTTTAAATTTTGCTCTTTTTAAATATACATATTTTAACAATATATTTTTTTTCAATATTCAATGAAAGATACGTAAAAGAGGAAATTTGCGATAAAAATTTAATGATATAACTTATAAAAATAATAAAAAAATTCTTTTTTTTTTTACTAATAGGACGAGAGAGAGAGAGAGAGAGAGAGGATGTCATTATCAATTTCATTTGGTCTCATTTATGAAAGAGAGGGAGAGAGATTTGTTCTAATTCAGTAATAATAAGTCATGCTATATATTAAATTTTTCATCATTAGTTTCCCTTTTAATTACCCTTCGTTAAATATTGGCATACATATTAAAAATTCTCTTAATAGGATTCTCACTCATTTCTTTATAAATAGATGTAAAGTTGAAAATTTATTAATTTTTTTAAATTTAAAGGTTTTTCTTAATTCCCCGCAAAATATATTAGAATTAATTTATAAATAAAATTATATAAAGTATTCTTTTGCATTTTATTTTTTTAAAGAATGATAATTAATATATTGTTAAACAATAAATATTATATTTCGTAAGAACTCAAGGACCAATGACATTATTTGCACTTCAAAATACTATTCAGTTGTGTAAGTGAATTAGTTTCATCATTAGATTTATTGATTTCTTATAACTGCGAAGAGCATGCATTATAGGCTCTTCGAGGCAAAATAAATAAATAAATAAAAAGCTCTCAGTACAAATTGAGGGGAGGGGGGAGAAAGTAAAATGTTCCTTGTTTTTTTTTATGGAATAATATAACTTTAAGTCATTTTATTTTGCTCATGTCTTGCTATTGATTTTTGCATTTTTTTAAATATTTTTAGTCTTTATATTTTTATTTTTTATTATTTTATATCTCTCAAATATCCTTATACTTTATTTATAAAAGAATTTAAAATAATAAAAAATAAAAAGTACAAGAACTAAAAATACTAATAATAAAATGTAATTAAAGTATATAAATTTAAAGTTATATTTTTTCATTTTCAAGTAAAAAAATTTTTAATTGAAAAAATATTAACAAAAGTCAGAGCCAAAGTTTGCGGGCTATTGACTTTTGCTTGGCAAAATCTTCAATCATAGAAGCTTTTCTATCCCAATTTATAGGATTAAAAAAATATTTATTTTAATTTTATTTATAAAATACTTCAATAATTATTATTTGTATCTTTACCATTTACCACTATTAAATGTAAGGAAGTTCATTAAATGTTAGAGTATTTTATTTTAAAGTAATATTTTTAATAGGGGTAAAGTTAAAAATTTATTAAATTTTTAGACAAATTAATGTGGTATAAGGCTTTCTTAATTTCAATAAAAATGTTAGAAATAAATTATAAATAAAATTAGGAGGAGTATATAGTCAACTCTATGCCATTATTATTGTATTTATTGTATGAAGTAGGGACAAGGGCTGAAAATTCTAATTTTGATCCAAAATGAAAAACCAATTAATTCAAATGTTTTGTGCTATATATCAAAAACTTCAACAACTTAGTGCAACAATATAATTCTTATTGATTGATGAGAGACATATATACCAAGTGTCTTTAATATTTCATATATTAAACTTAATGTGTTTTTATATTGTACAAAAATTATGTTTCATATTGATGATGGCATGTTCTTGTATCACATCTAACAATATAGATATATGTGGACCAGAATATCATTACAATGTTCACATGCATTTAGTATTAATTTGTACGAAGAATTTGGCTGAAAATATTGTATGAAAAAAATAACATCATAATATAAAAGGCTAATAATATCTTTTATTACTTAGAAGTATTTGGTAACTATATCTTGTTTCTAATTTGCTTGAAACTTTGAATTTGGCATGAAAAAACAGTTTAGCTAAGTTTTAATTTTTAAGTATGATAATGACAATATAGTAACTACTAGACCAACTCTTAGGTCCACGGGGAGCACTAGCTACTGGTAATTAATTTGGCATGCATGTATTGAATTATGGAGATTAATAATTTGATTTATTAAAATTATCATGTAACAAACATTCCTTTTTCTTAAAATCGAAGTTAAGTGGAATAGTGAGATTTGAGAGAAATGCTCAATGATAAAACTAGAAACGAAAATATTGTAAGACCACCATTTAAAAAAAAAAAAAAGAACATTTTCTTTAGCTTACTTATACTGCTTCTATCAAGATTTAAGATTTAATATTCATTGACTTATATTTAATTTTCTTTCCCCAATTTTCCTCTTATCTTCAGCTCCCATTAATATTCATGACCCTACCACGTTGAATTAATTAAATACTTTTCAAAGTTAGATCCTCTCATGGATACCTTTTAAAGCCAACCCAACGATAAGTTTTATAAATTTATTTATTTTAACTCATATATTGAACCCTGCAAGAGTCACAAACTTTTTTTTTTTAATAAGCAGAGTCAAAAACTCTTTATTCTTAATCTAATGGAGGGGTCTCGATTATTCCTAGCTTAATTGTGAGGATCAAATAATATTTTAAGATGAGATTTAAATTATTCAAATTCGATATGGATGGTCATAAATTTTTGCTGTTTGATCTAACATTAATTTTAAAAAAATGTATTTTACTGGTTTTAAAATAAAAATATATTAAAAGTGCAAAAAAAAATAATTTCAATAGCCTAATTTTGACTATATATATATATGAAAAATATTGAGGGTTAAAAAAGAATTAACTCCTAAACTATAATTTAGAAATGTCTGAAATCTTAAATTTATTTTTAGTTTAATGTTCCGTTTTAACTTGTGAAAACATTGCAATTTATATATATTATTAATAAAAGTTAATTTTGATCATGGATTGACCAAAAAATGGCAAAGAAGGACTCAAAAATTACCAAAAAAGGATCAAGAAAAATTTATTCATTTTCTATAATTTTTGATAATTTATATAATTTTTTATATTCCTTTATATTATTTTATAGTTAACTAATAATCAAAGTTAATTTTTATTTATAATATGAACAAATTACACTATTTTAAAATTAAAGAGAAATATTGTACTAAAAAGTAATAAGATCCCAAAAGCTCCCCGATTCATAGTTTAGTAACTAATTTACCTTTTTATGCAAATATTGTTGCATGCTTTTCATTTGAACAAAGCTGCTTGACTATTTATATGCAAATACATAAAAGGACTAAAATATACTCCCCATTTTATCTATAAATCATTTACAATATTAAAACTTATTAATTCATTTTAAAAATTTAACAAATTTTTAACTATACTCTTAGTGAATGTGAATACTCTAACAGTATATTTTTTTATAAATACTCTTTCTGTTAAAAAATATAAGATATTTTTAATCGAATCTCATCCTCTAATAAAATAATTATTTACTTTCAAACCACCTTATCTTTTTATATTCATCCCCATTAAACACCCTATAATAAATATAAAGTTATTTATCAATAGGGATACTTTTAAAAAAATAATGATTATATTTTAAAAGATTAAAAATAATAATTATATTTTAAAAGATTAAAAATATATTATATTTTTAAATGAATAGAGTATTTAATAAAAAAATAAATTTATGATGAAAAATTAACGACACGTGTTGCTATAAATATGCGCAAGAAAAATATTTTGTGTCACTGTCAACATTCGATTGAAATTTGAGAACGAACCTAACTAAGAAAGAAAGCACTAAAAGGGGAAAAATTACATGCCTCATTTATTACTCGTTGATTGGACGCTGAGTACAGTAGAAACGGAAGAAAACGGAAGTTGAAGACTATCAATGACTCAGTATATAAAACATAGGACCATCGTTAGCACGTCTAACGGAAGGAAACAGATGAGTTAACGACAAACAGGACATTGACATCTAACGGCTAGTTTCTGTAGGGTGTAGGCATATTTATTATTCATATGCTTAACCACCCTTCATTATAAATGCAGGAGCCCATGAATGAAATTAGGTTACGGATGGATTATTTGAGTTACAAATTTAGATTTGAAATTTTATATTTGATATCACTTCAATTTTTTTTATAAATTATTTTTTATCAACTTTATTAATACCAATACAAAAAAAAATACTTCCTTCATTTAAAAATATAAAATATTTTTTGAGGAGTTGAATGTTTAAAAATGTAAGACATTTTTAGTCTTTTGAGATATAAATCATTGTCTTTTTTTTAAAAGTGCTCTTATTGATAATAAATTTATATTTATTGTAGGGTATTTAATAAAAATAAAGGATTGGTTGAAAAGTATGTAACTATTTTATTGGGAGTAAGATTTGGTTAAAGATGCCTTATATTTTTAAACAAATGGAGTACAAAGAATACAAGTGGTTAAAATTTTAAATATGCTCCTACATAACAAATTCAAAAAGTGGTGTCACGTTACTTTTTCTTTCTCATAAAAGATAATTTTAAAAATATCTTTAAAATGATATTTAAAAAGACGCACCGTAATTTACAAATGAGAACAAATAAACTTTTTAGAATATGACTTACAAATGAAACCGGAGGAGTATTTTACAATTAAAATTCATAGATTCTAATATTAAATTAAAACTTACTAATAATTAAGAACTTCTTAAAAAGATTAATATTAAATTAGAACTTATTTCTTACTTTAAAAAAGATGAGATATTATTTTCAAGTGAGATGTTAGAAAATACTCTCTTTGTTTTTAAATATATAAGAGAAAATAATCAATACACATGGTTTTAAAAAGTTAGTTAAATATAATAATTATATTTAAAATTTAAAAATTTCAATTAAATTATTCATGTAATTAATGAAATAACTTCATCTAGTGAAAATAAATATTGACTCTATGAGGGTCAATTTAAGAAAAATATAATACTTTCTAAAATTTATAGTTTTGCTTATAAATAAAAACACAGAGACACATATGATAGTTTCTCTTATATTAAAAAAAAGGAGGAATATAAAGTATTTTATGCTTTTCATGGTACAATTTAATGAGGTTTTTTTTTCAAGAATACCTGCAATAAGTTTTTCCAAAAATATACACCCTATTAAATAAGATTTTTCTAGTAGGTGTGGCAAAGATGGCAGTAGTCTAAGCTCCTTAAGCATAATTAATTTGATTTTTAAAAATGTATGTGAAGAGCATCACTTGAGAAAAGATAATCAATTAAATGACACTCAAATTTTTTGAGAAATTAATCTCATGACTGATGGCTGTGATGATGTGTTGGGAAACTAAAAACAGAAAGATGAACATGAAAATAACGTGTAATGACAATTAACTAATTCTTTATAAGATGTAATTCAACCTTATAATATTAAATAGAAGGAATACTTAAAGATTTTCAATGCAACGCTGAAAATGAGTATAGAATTTGGGGACTTAAATTATGATGAGATTTTAAGTTGACATTTTTTTTTAACGAGGTTCCTAGTCATCATCCTAGGACAATTATATTTGCTCATTTATTTATTTGAGCATTGTTTCGTCACCCTCAAGTAATAATGTCTTTCATCTATATATATAAATGCATGGGCATGCATGCTTCATCCACAAGTCATCTCTCTCGCCATGAATCCACCTTCTTGTTCTTCTTCACTGGTCTTCCTCGTCCTCGTCTCTCTGTTACTCTCATCATCGTCAATGGCTGCTAATAATAACGAGTTGGCATCCAGTGAAGAAGTGATCAGACTCCCGGGAGTTACAGGCCCTGAAAGCTTAGCCTTCGACTGCAACGGTGACGGCCCGTATGTCGGTGTCTCCGATGGTCGAATTCTCAGATGGAATCGAACTCTTAAACAATGGTTCGAGTTTGCTCTCACTTCACCACACAGGTAACACCTCTGAGATAACAATAATAAAAGGGATTAGGATTTAGAAGGTTTCGAGAACTTGTGATCCGCTGTTTCGAGTCTATATTTTATTTCACGGCTTGTGTGTGTGTGTGTGAGTAAATTGTAAGGTAACAATTAATAAGAGGACTTACGAGGTAGTTTGCTTTGGAGCTTTGGGTGAGGAAGAGGAAGGTGGGAAGAGAGAGATTGTTATGATGTGGTTACCATTTCGCCGGCTAGCCTAATTAGGTTTTATAGATATTTGATATTTCTTCTGGAGAATTACAAATAAGGACCCTTACAAAATTTCTCGAAGAATTTATGACTGAAACATCAAGAATTTACAACTAAAATATAAGGATTTTCAACTCAAAGGTCTTTATATTATCTTAATTTTCTTAAAGAGTCTTCAATTGTCATTCTCACTATTTCTTTTTAAGCATCTTTGTACATAAACTCCTTTCCATTATTAACTTTTATCTTTAAGAAAGCATTATTGAAAATTACCACTCCTTTTTATTATTTTTATTTAATAAGATAACTTAATCATAGATAAATATGATAAATTTATTAATTTTAAACTTAATCATAAGTCAATGCAATCAAGTCACTCCCTCCTAGGCCCAACAAAAAAAAAATTGGGCAAAGCATTTTTTAAGTCCAAATATTGATACTTCCTTACTTACTTTTTTATCTATCCTATTTAGAGTCAGTAATTCAAGTCAAGTTCAACGAACTATCCCTGAACCCATTGAAAAAATTTAAGGCCAGGTGTTTTTTTTTTAAAAAAAGATAGGTTTTTATGTTCGGAGCCTGAATAAGTCCAAAAAATTCAGGTCAAGCTCGATGATCAGGTTCGAGCTTAGTTCAAATATTCGAATAAAATATAATAAATATTAATTAATTCTTTAAGTTTTAAATTATTTTATATTAAAATACTATATATTTGAGTTATATATATCGTTTAAATATAAAAATATATTTTATATTTTTTATAAAATAAAATAAGTAATTTTAAAATAAAAAAATTCATTTAAAAATTTTAAAAAATAAAATTTAAGTATTCAGGTTGAATTTAACTATTTAAATTTTTTAAAAAGTTAAACCTATTCGAAGTCAAGGCCTATTCAGTCCGCCTAAATTTTCCAACTCTCTTATCTAACCCTTCCCAACAGGAAAGGGTCCACATACATACGCCACTCACAAACATCGCACATCACACACTCTGCCCGCTTGGGTTATTAATCCTGAAACCCTTAGCTTTAATGGGAAAGAGAATGCCACTTCAATTACAGACCAAGACTCTCTCCTCGTCTTTTTCCTTTTTTGAAAAAAATGGGCCCTGGCCCACCATGTGAGGGCAAGAGAGACTAGGAGACAGTCTTCCCCACTTGAGCTGCAAGCTCTTGGCGATATACATCATTTGCTTGCTCCTAATCACCAAATATTGATAGTTGAATCTAGACATTTTGAGGTCAATGTAAGATATCTTAAATAAGGAAAAGACTTGAACATGTTACAAGTTTGGACCAAATCATCTTTAAAATTAAAGTCGATAATCCGAGCGAGGCAAGCTTAATTCGAGGCAAGCTTATTCGAATTAAATTTAAAATATTTTGCCATATAGAAAAAGCTTATATAGTTAAACTCGACCCTAATCCCTTGAGCTCTTAAGCTGGCTCAAATATCAAAATTGTTAAATATTATTTTATTTATTATTTTTATCTAATTTCATTTTTTATTTTTAAAAATTAATATTTTTAATTTTTATATTATTTTATTAATAATAAAAAAAATAATTTGGGTATTCGGGCTTGGCCCAAATTTTTTAAATTTATTCGAGGAGTTTGAGTAGGTTTGGAGTAAAAAGAATCTTTTAAACTTCCAATTTAATCTTAAAATTTTTTGAGTTTATTTAAGCTTGCCCATCAAATTTGATCCAAATTACTGCCTCTATTTGAAATAGTATATTCTACCAATAAGAAGTGATTGATAATTCAATCTTTAGAAATCTCAAACAATAATACATACACACTGATATATATCTTAATGTTTGATTATAGGGACAGGAAATTATGCGATGGGTCAACAGATCCAAACAAGGAACCTATATGTGGGAGGCCATTAGGACTCAAATTTAACAAGAAAACATGTAATCTTTACATAGCAGATGCATACTTTGGCCTCTTAATGGTTGGTCCTAGTGGTGGTGTGGCTCAACAACTAGCCATTTCTGCTAGTGATGGCTCTCCCCTCCACTTCGTCAATGCCTTAGACATTGATGAGAAATCTGGTGTGGTTTATTTCTCAGATACCAGCACTCTATTCCAAAGAAGGTATATATAACACACATACATACGCACAACATCCTATTTTGGGCTTCGTAATTGGATTATTCATCTTATTTCTTTCACACCTTCATGTTTAAATAAACTTAAGAGCTTCCTCTTTGTGAAAGGGAATACCAATTGGTAGTCCTTACAGGAGACAAAACAGGAAGATTGCTTAAGTATGACCCAAGTAGTAAGAAAGTACAAGTCTTGGTCAAAGGCTTAGCATTCCCAAATGGTGTGGCTTTAAGCAAGGATTGTTCATTCCTTCTGTTAGCAGAATCAACTTTTAACATTATTCACAAGGTCTGGCTTACAGGTTCTAAAGCCTACAATTTAGAACTTTTTGCATTGCTTAAAAGGTCCCCAGATAATATCAAGACAAACAAGAAGGGAGATTTCTGGGTGGCACTGAATAGTTACAGGTCAGTGCTTCCAAATACAGATCACAATGAAATTGTGCAGGAGGAGGATCAAAATCCATGGTGGATAAAACAAGACCCTGTTGCAGTGAAGTTTGATGGGAATGGAGAGACTTTGGAGGTTCTGGATGGAGGAGGAGGCCAAAAGCTTGACTCTGTCAGTGAAGTTGAAGAAAATGATGGGAGGTTGTGGATAGGATCTGTTCGTAAAGATTATGTTGCTATAGTCAATAATATCTAGCTTCTCAACATAAGTTGTAATCAGAAGGACCTTTCAAAGTAAACAGTATGTTTCTATAGTCAATAATATCTGGATTTTCATTATTGTTGTAATCAAAAAGGACCTTTCAAATTAATGCTGCTGCAGTTATCTAGTTCTCATTCATCAGTGATTGTTATTAGGGACAGTTATAGCCATCTTCAATTAGCCATATATAGCACACTGTCTGCATGCTACTAGCTATTTCCCATGAATCTTCTATACAATTATAGTTTCCATCTCAATTAATTTACTTGATCTGGTTAATTAGGATCTAAGTTAATATGTTTTCCCTTGCTCTGTTACTGATTTGGAATCCAAGTTCAATTGTACAACCGGACACTTACATCATTTATTTGAGTGCAACATGGAAAAGATATGAATTACACACATAAAGAGTCAATTGGAAGAACAGAATATGGTGTCTCAGACTTAGATGCTCTTAGTAAAAGGTGAACTATGACTAAGACATAGGCTACTCTAACTAACCCTAGTTAAAAAAAAAAAACAATATTTTTGACACATAGCAGGTAACGAGAAGCAGCCATTGTGGACTTTACTTATTGGACAATTAAAAAAAAAGTTGTTGAAAAGTTACAAGCATTTTAAAGAAACAAGAGAATATGAACTGTACTAATGCTTGGCTGTCTCCAGAGTCAAGAGACCAATAAGATGCAAGCAGCTCATGATGATTTGACTTGGGAAAACCGGTATTATCAGAGCATTTAATTCCTTAATAGAACTTATGCTTCAATCCTTTATCAAGATATAGAACAATTTGTAAATGAACAATATGTGCTTCATCTCTGGGTTACTCTCCTTTACTATACCCATGAAGCCATCTTCTTCTTCCACACTTTTCATGAATTTTAAGTTGAAAATGATCTGTAATATTGACACACACACACACACACACACACACACATGTTGATGACCAAACCAGTGTGGTTTATTTCTCAGATAGAAGCACTGTGTATCAGAGACGGTATTTTCTTCCTATTCCTGCCTTGAAACTTCATAGGCACCATATATATACATGAATTTGAAAGAAAGTTTATAATCATTTTGATTTCATTATGTGAAAGGGCAGGGAAAGTGATAGCCCAAAAAGGAGATAAGACAGGAAGATTGTTGAAATATGACCCATGTAGCAACAAAGTAGAGATCTTGCTTCAAGGCTTGGCATTTGCAAATGGGTGTGGCTTTGAACAAGGATGGCTCATTCCTTCTGGTAGCAGAAACAGATCCAGACATGATTCATAAGTTCTCGCTCAGAGGTCCCAAGATCTACCACCAGATAACATCAAGAGAAACAAGAATGGAGATTTCTGGGTGGCACAGTACAGTAACAGAATAACAGATAACAAAGCTCAGATGCCATGGAAGAAATTAGGAAGAGACCCAGTGAGAGTGAAAGTTAGATATGAACTATGAAGAGAAAGGCTATGGAGGTTTCGGATGGAAGAGGAGGTCCAGACCAGAGCTTGAGTTTGTCAGTGAAGTGCAAATACATCATGGGAGGTTGTGGATTAGGTCTTCTGTCAATTCCTTTGGGTGTGTTTGGATTTTAATTGAAAAAAATTGATTAAAAAAAAATTAATTATTAGAATGTGATGGTGTTTGAATAAATTTTTAAAAATTAATTATGATATTGATTTTTTAAAATGGAACAAATTTTAGCTTGTTTTAAATGAAGTTTTAGAAACCAAATGGAGTTTGAAAAAATTAGGATGTTTGGATAAAAATTTTTAAAACCATAATTTTAAACCCAAAATTAATTCTAAAAAGATATCCAAACAGACCCTTGTTGCTGTAATTGAAGCATAATCATATTTTCTCAGCAACATTCTTCCCTCAAGATGTATAAATCTTTTACGTTTTGAGGTTCCCTTTAATGACACGTCATTTTCCACCTCAGCTCTCATTTTCAACTTCCCTCAATGTTTATCCTACTCTGTTGGACTAGTCCTTTTCAAAGTTGGACACCTTCACTTTTCCGCCACTTGTTTATTCAAGGGGATTGTGACATTTATATATATATATATTTTAAAAAATTATGTGTGTGTGTATTAATTTTTTAATATTTGAAAACTTTTCATTCATTAATATTTAGTAAAAGGTGAAAAAATGAACAAGCATGGGTATTGGACCCAATAGCAAAAAAAAAAAAAATATTAGTTATACGAAAAATCCTAACGCATTAGCTCATCCCCACACGCGCACTGAAATAATGTGAAGTTTTAGCTTTTTGAAATACTCTCACGTTTGACATTCATACTATGTTTGGATTTATATGAATCTAGATTTAAATTTAGGCCAAATTATTTATTTGGGCACTTAAAAATTCATGAATCTAGATAAAATTAAAATTAAAATTTTACCTTAATTCCTTTATAATTTAAAATCCTTTATAAATCTTTATTATTTTAAATCTCCACATGCACTCTCAAAAAGTTGAAACACTATCTAATGGTAATTACTTTTATTATTTGAACTATCCAAGTAAAGAGTTTTAGATACATGGATTTGAAATGTGATATTTTAAATTCAAATTTTAAATCTAAACTTATTAATCTAAATACTACCTCAATGTTTTTCAAGTTATATATATATGTGTGTGTGTGTGTTATTAGATTCAAATCTTGCTGCTAGAATCTTGTTAGTGGCTGATTTATAAATATATCTATAAGTATTTTTGAACTCAAAGGGGTGCGGGGTCTCTCCCTTTCCCTTTTCTCTTTTTACTCTCTATTTCTTTCATCTTAACTTTGTAATTTGTGTGGCTCTTATCTCACTATTTAAATTAAAATACCAGCTGTAATCTAACACCATTATTATCTAAACAATTTATCCTTAAAAAAAACTGCTTCGGCTTATGCATGAAAAAACATTTTTGGAATTTTTTATTAAAATGAGCAGGTCATTTAAAATACAAATGCTATTACATTTTTCCCAAACTATTTAGTTTAAAATTTTATTCTTGTATTTCAAATTAAAATTATTATAGATTTAATCATTATTTTTATATTTATTGTATTATTTATAAATAAAAATATTAAAAATGGAGAAATATTAATGTATACATATAAATATATTATTTAAAAGATTAAAAAATATATTATAAATTTTTAAACCTGTTCCTACCAAAACAATTAAAAACTGTTTTAGTGAGTATTGAGTAAACCAATGTTTACATTTTTTTGATGCGATGTTCTTCCGGTAACATATGCTCCTACATCGATAAATAATATTTTTATATACATAGACATTAATATTTTCCCCACTGAAACAGTTTTTAAAATTTATAAATTGATTGAAAAAGGTAAAAATTAGTTTTACTCAATGAAACAGTTTTAATTTTTTTGGTAAGAACATGTTTTCAAAATTTATAAACAATATACTTATATATACACATTAATATTTCTCCATTTTTAATATTTTTATTTATAAATAATACAATAAAGATAAAAATAATGATTAAATTATAATAAATTTAATTCGAAACACAAGGATAAAATTTTAAACTAAATAGTTTGGAAAAAATGTAATAGCATTTGTTTTTTTTCAAATGATACTGTTTATTTTTATAAAAAAAAATTTCAGATTCGTTTTTTATGTACGAACTGAAGCAATTTTTTAAAGATAAATTGTTTAGATAATAATAGTATTAGATTACAATAGGTACTTTAATTTGGATAGTGAGATAAGAGCCACACAAATTGCACAGTCAAAATCAAGGAAATGGACAGAAAAAGGGAAAAAGAGAAAGGGAGAGACCCTACGCCATCGGCTATCCCTAAAGCTGGCTATCTTGGCCCATACATAATTATTTTAAAAAAATTGTAGAAAATAAAAAAGACACACCAAGTAAATGAGCATTGCACGTGATTTGCTAAATTTCAAGAGTCAAACAGCACGCATTTCAAGATGTGCAGATGAGACTGAGCTAGAGGTCTCTCCTTTCACCTTTTCTCCTTTTTCCCTCCATTTCCTTCATCATAATAATTCATTTTGTGTGATTCTGTGTGGCTTTTATCTGACCATCTAAAATGTCAGCTGTAATCCACTACTATCTGACCGAGCGCGATGTCTCTCCTTTCACCTTTTCTTCTTTTGCCCTCCATTTCCTTCATCATAATCGTTCATTTTGTGTGATTATGTGTGGCTTTTATCTAACCATCCAAAATGCCAGCTGTAAGACTACTTAATTTAAAATTTTATTCTTGCATTTCAAATTAAAATTATTGTGAATTTAATCTTGTAATGTTGAATTTTTATCTTGTATTATTTATGAATAAAAAAGTTAAAATGGGGAAAATATGAATGCATGTATATAAATTATTATTTTAAAAATTAATATATATATATCTATATTATTTATAAATATAAAAATTGTTCCTACCAAAAAAGTTAAAAACTATTTCAGTGGGTAAAGCTAATTTTTACATTTTTCTAATGCAAAGTTCTTCTAGTAATATATGATTCTGTGTTTTCCATTCAGTACTTTGATTTTATTAATAAGTTATTTTCAACATGTTTCATCAATATCAAAAAAAATTTTAAAATTCATTAACTTTGTCTTAACATTTAATAAATTCTCAACTTTGTCTTTATTAAATATACACTTTCAATAATATATCTTCTCTCTCCAACATTCAACGGAGGGTAAAAAAAATTATGATAAAAATTTAATGATGTAACTCATAAATAGGATAAAAAATTCTTCTCTCTCTATCCTATAAATAAAATCAGAGAAAGTATCCTAATTGCAAACTTCATTTTGATTCTATGGACATATTGATTGAAATTTATAAATAATATTTATACACACACATAAATATTTTCTCTATTTGAAACAGTTTTTGAAATGTACAAGTAATATATATATTTTAGCAAACATTCAAAGATGAAAATCACAATAATTTTAATTTTAAACACAAGAATAAATATACATTATTTATAAATTTCAAAAAATTTTCATACCTTAAAAAAAACTTAAAAACTGTTTCGGGGAGTAAACCAATTTTTTACATTTTTCAGTCAATTTATTAATTTAATCACTGAAACAGTTTTAATTTTGTTGGTAGGAACAGTTTTCGAATTTATAAATAATACTATGTATTTTGAATTTTTTAAATAATATATTGATGTATATATATACATTAATATTTTCTCCACTTTTAATTTTTTATATTATAAAATAATACAATAAAGATAAAAAATCAAATATTAAATTCATAATAATTTTAATTTGAAACACAAGAATAAAATTTTAAATTTAATCATTATAAAAAAATGTAATATCATTTTTTTAAATAATGCTGTGTTTATTTTAATTAAAAATTCCAAGACCCTTTTTTAGAGCAAATTGTTTAGGCAATGATAGTAGTGGACTACAGCCTACAGTTGACATTTTAGATGGTCAAATAAGAACCACACAGAATCACACAGAATAAATGATTAGGATGTAAGAAATGGAGGAGAAAAGAAAAAAAGTAAGGAAGAGGCCTATGCCTGAACTTAAAGACATGTCTTAATTTTGGAATTCAATTTAACTAAATTTTTTTACCCTTATTCTCAATTTTCCCCTCTTGTGAACCTACAGGGAAAATGAGCTGGATTGATAGATATGTAATGCGAGGACGACCAAATGAATGACTTAATGATCAACTCAAATAAATAAATAAACTATATTAAATTATTGATTATTGATTGTCACGCATAATGGATAACAGTCCTAGGTTACACATGGACTTAAATTGAGTTGGGCTAAGGCTTAATGTTAAAAAGTTCTACATCTCATTTTAAGGTCACATCAGCATTTTGGATCAATATGGGTGAGGCTTAATGGAGATTTCCAAAACGAGACGGATTTGCGTCCACCTGAGTCCCACTAAAATAGAGTTTGGGTTGAACATGTTAGAGCCCAAATCTCGAATTTTGAATCTAGACATTTGTTTTAAGGTCAAAATAAACTTTTTCACAACCAAAAAAAAAAAAACTTAGAAAACAGTGAAACATTTGCTCCTATAGTTTTAGTCATTTTGAAATTAATCCTTACACTTCAAAAATTCTTAAATCACTCCCTCTATTTTTCACATCAGAGGAGTTAGTCCCTACTGTTCATAAATTTGAAGCGAAGTAACAAAGTGTCAAACAGAATAATTAATTTTAAAAAAAGAGATTATGCTGTAATATATATAATATATATATATATAATAACTGGCAAAGGTTCTACTGGTATATTGAAATCTTTTTCTAACATCACACTCATATTTGTCCAAACCATGACAGCTATGTTTATTACTTCAACATGGAAATGAACATAAACCCTCTTGATGCAATCATTGAAAAAAATGAATATGAAACAAGGAACTGTCTAAAAATTATCATTTTAACACTTTATTCTGGCTGAAGAAGAATAAGACGGAAGTTTGATTGCTTCTACAAATATATAAGTAATACAGTAATATAAAACCAAAAAAAAAAAAACAATAGAAATAAATGTGCTTGTATTCATATGGCTCTTGGAGGCTTTTCCAATAATGCTGAGAGGTAAACCTCATCCTTTGACTTTGGAGATATGGCCCACTTGTGCTTCTTGTACCTTAATTGCAGAAACATGTAGATATAGTCATCCAAATCCTTTTTGCTACAAAAGAACCTATCAATCCATAACAGACCTCCAGGTCTAAGGGTTCTGTCCCAATCATATATGATGAAGTCCAAAAGCAAAAGGTCAATCCAACCATCAAGAAATCCACTGCTATGAATCAAGTCCAAAGTGTTATCAAAGAATGGAAGCCTCTGATTCAAAGTCACATAAAGAGGAATCAGACCCCTTAGAGCTATCATCTCATTGAAAGGTGCCCCAAAATTTAGGGCAGTGGTAACAATAGTCACATTATGTTCCCTCATTCTTGCAGCAAAAGTCCCAGTTCCTATCCCAAAATCTAGACCTATCCTTATCTCACCAGGCTTGATTCTCAAAACATCTGTTATCAGAAAATCTGCTAAAAGTGAACTATTTGTGACCCATTTCAGTTTTTCCCTTTCCATTTCAAAACATCCAACACATTTTGAGTAACCTCTTTTTGGGTTTTTGCTTGATAAGCACTGAAAGTTTCTGCACTGATAATTCCCCCATCTCACATTCCTATCATCTGGAACCTTCCAAAGTGACTCGTTATAGGGTACGGCTTTTGGTATACCTTAGAAGCTCTTGTTAAACACCTTCTTCTTGGCAAAGGGTCACACCCATTGAACATAAGTTTCTGAGCTAAGTTCCAATCATCATCACAATAAGACCCAATGTCATAGTCCATGTACTGTTCTAGATCCTTCTTGTGTAAGACACATGCATGCCCTATAGTGTTATAAACCTTATCTGAACCATACACATTGACCTTCACTACTCTGTTCTCCTTTGGGGTTATGTACTTCCTGATCTCCTCTGTGATGAAGAAATTGATCAAAGGGTCTTCTTTTATTGCAGATTCATTTCTGATTCCTTCAGCTTTGGAAGCCTGATCTGCCTGAGAGCAACATTGGAAGCATGAAGAGGTTTGAGTATTTCTTCCTCCAAGTATTTCTTGTCCAATGTGGCTTTGTATTTCTCCATTTCTTGTGACTTTGTCTCAAGCTTGGCTTGTAGAGTCTCCAAATTTTCCAATACTCTCCAACTCTGTCAGATAGTGATTTGGTGTCAAAACCTCAAAAACCTCCTTGGCATTGTAGAAATTGTGGCACAGATCTGCATTCTGGTAGAAAAAACCAGCATAGTAGAATCTGAGGAGGCTTAAAATACTTACTAATATAACCATCCCTCCCAAAATGATCTGCATAAAACCCATTATTTTTGCTAGTTTGCATCTGGGAAGGCATGACCTTCCCATTGGGATCTCTGAGGAATTTGTTTGGATTGAGGTGAAATGGAGAGAAGGAAAATCTGGGGAAATGAAGAACAAGAAAGAAACCAAATCAAACAAGAAAAATGGCAAATGAAAATAATGATTGTTTTGAGGCTTTTAGTCTATGCTATGGCTTGAAGCTTCTTGCCTTGTTCATGAGCTAAAGTCAATGTTCTGATTAATAAATTGCATGCAATTGGGTGTCTTCAGTTTGCTTCTTTAGCTAAAAAGTTGATAATTATTATATATATATAATTCCACTTTAATTTGAGATTACGATTACCCAAAATTGCACTGAATGTATCTGGAGCAAACCAAATATAAAAGAGCATTCAAGTTATTTAAATTTTTAAGATATCAAATCTTTTTTTTTTTTTTAAATGCTTAACTTACATCTGATTTTTCCATACTTCAAAAAGGGATGAGTATTGTGCTTATCTCCTTTAGATCATTCATTTCAAATTCAGATTAATTGGATGTTAACTTTTTTTAACTTTTTTAATACAATTTTTTTTAACTTTTAATCTAAATTACAATTATTGAAGATATTGGTCTATTTTTTTTATTTTACTTTCTAGTTCTTTCGAAATTTAAAAAATAATAAAAAAAAATAAATAAATTTAACCAAAACTGAATGATTCAGACCTCATATCATATGAATGTTACTTATCCATCCTAAAAATGATTATGAGATTTAACTTTTAATAGCATAAATGAAGTTTACAAAGAATTTTGGAATTATATATAATGTACAACAGTTGACCTTATTTTAAGTGTAGAATCCTAATCTTGTTTTCAATTGCATTTGGTATAGTTCCTGTGAGAATCTTAATCCTTCCCTTTGATGAATTTAATGATATGTCTTTTTCTCATGACAATGAATTTAATAATATATAAAACCAAGCATAAACCAGGCCAAGGGAAAAAAAAAACAAACAAACCTAGAGAGCTAAGTGAACCATAAACTACGGCCTTTTTAGGATTATTTTCCAAAAAACAAACACTAAATTATAATCCAGAAGTCAAACTTAGCACATGATTCTTCCGTGAGTGGAAAGTAGAAAGTCTGTGGTAGAGATCCGGTTCCAGAGGAGAAAATGTCTTAATTGCAAGCAGTACCACATGAGATTTATGTAATATTTTACAACTTGCAATTAATTACATGTATTGCTCGTCAAGTAAGTGCATGCACGCACGAATCGATCATATTTAATGAATTTTACCTAAATAATTTTTTTTTTAAAAATTTAAGAAGAATAAGAAATATTCTGAAAAAAAAAACCAATTCCACGAAAATAAAAGTTTGGATCTGCATGTCTATTGAAAGTGCAGCCCAAATCCCTCAACATTTTTTTTTTACTTACAAAAAGGGCTCAAAGAGAAAAGCAAGCTATGTTCATGATAAAATTGAATTTTTTCTCACCAAAAAAAAAAAATGAATTGTTGTCGATCATATTGGAAACAATTGCAGATATTACATACCAAACGCAACACCCATACTAACTAAAAAAAAAAAATCAAGGAGGGATCAACTCACGACCTTGTTACTATGAAAATTAAAGGTATAAAACCTATTCAAATCAAGCATGCCAAATCAAATCAAACATGAACTAATTAAAATAAATTATAAATAA
>NW_026555341.1:32416509-32442697 GCF_029017545.1 Prosopis cineraria | reverse complement strand
TATGTCTTCCTTCTCTCTTAATTTAATTTCGTCATTTCACTAATTAGCTAATAATACATTAATCCCTCTCTAATTTAATTTTTCGGTTTCTCTGTCATATGTAATTACTATATTTTATATGCATCTGGAGAGAACATTACCCAAATTTTTTACTAGTGTTTTATACTATTTGTGTAATTTTTACTTCACAAAGTATCTATAATGTCCATATGTATTAAATCATAATATATTTCTAAATAAAATCACACATACAATTAAGTTTATTAAATATAATTTATAAATGTATTTTTTCAAATAAAACTATAAATTTAAAAAAGATCATTTATTTAATACTCCATTTGTAAAAGAATAATATTAAAGATAGAGAATACTTCCTTTGTTTCTAAATATAAGAAAAAAAATAACTCATATGATTTAAGAAAATTAGTTAAATATAATAATTATGTCTAAAAATTTAAAAACTGGACTAAATTATCACTGTAATTAATGAAACAATGTTTCCAGTGAAAATAAATATTAACTTTATGAGGGATAATTTGAAAAAAACATGATAAGTGTTTCAGAACTTGTAATTTTTGTTTATAATAAAAACCTTGTAAATTGATTTATTTACAAATAAGTCTTATGAAATTCAAAAACCACAATTAGATTCTTTGGGATTTGAGTATAATTCAACTTGAGTCAAATAATTTATAACTATTTCATTAGTAATTTATAACTAATAACTTTAACTTTTTATAATTATAATTTCCTATATCCAATAATTAATCTAATGATATGTGGAGTACTTACTATTGTAAAAAGTTAAAATTATAATTGTAAATTAATTATTTGACTAACGTAATGCATATTTTATAACGGTAATTATTATATTTACAACCTAATTTTAAATTAAATTTAGGTCTCTAGAGACTTGGCTGTAATTTTTAAATTTTGCGAGATTTATTTTAAATAATTTACTCTACAAGACCTATATGTAATTTTTCCTATTAAAATAAAATCATTAATCAAATATTTTTTAAGTGTCTTATATTTTGAGATGTCAAAATGCATGCACTTGTGTATCTATGTATATCTTATAAGATCATAGTTAAATTCGGATTTCACTTCTTAGGTGAGGATGTTACTGGTAAGTAATTAATCACTACTCGTATATAGCTTTATAAAGCTATATACTACATACATACATACATATAAAGAGTAAATCAATTAGTGTGGCATCACAAATATGAATATCTATGAGATTAGCATTCATATAGCATTTCAGATACATATGATGAGGCATATCTCCATGTGAACTTGTTAGTAGACATTTTTTCTTACTACTGAGAAAAAACACATGAATGATCAGATAGGGGGCATATACTTCTGGTCATATGTATACAACGTGGTTCGGATAGTTCCAAGTAAGATCTGCAACGTTGATTCTGACCACGGTCCTAATCCGACTCCTCCAATCCATTGCCTTCTTCAGTACCAAAAAAAAGGTTATTTATTTATATATTCATAAATTTCACTCTGAAATATATTAATTTCTTCACTTTCTTACAACACATCATGCAAATGAAATTAATTATTTACTCTTGCAATTTTCCTGTGATAGGTGAGAAAATGCGTAGAAGACATGAGCTTACACCTCAAGTCTCTTGTTTCCCCATCAAACATCGGAGTTGTAGGACCTCCTCCACTCAATGCTGATATATTATACCTTGCATTTTTATTACAATTACAAACTGAATATCATATTTAATTTGGTTATAAGTCAAGCTCTCTCTCTCTCTCTCTCTATATAAATATATATTATGCAGATTGTGGGGTTAACGATTGGCATAACCCCTCTTCTTCGGAAGGCTTTCATTGGTTCCAGTGCTCCTCTCCATATTCTTCATGACACCGCTTCTTTGCTTGGGTAATTATAATTTATCCTTAAATAATTCATTTAGTGTTACTGGAGGCTTTACCCACTACTTTTTTTTGAGTACATTGGGTCAGTAAAACATTATTTCAAGTAAGGTTGAAGCCGCCATGGACCTGTCATAAAAAGGGATGAGCAAAGGGTTATATTGGCAAGTTTTCCACACACTTTTGATGGGGCTTGGGAGGAGGCATACTAATTAGAGGCTCCAAGCACTCATATGATGTTTTCTTTATTTCAAGCTAAGCCAAGTTCATAGAGTTTGAGTGTATGTATATGTTGAATTCAACTTGGAAATTAAATAAACACCATCCTGATGCTCATCTTTTATCTTTTATATATATATGAATACGCATGCTGAACACAAAATGATATGCATTAAAATGTGTAAGAGGTGTTACGTACCTTTCAGTCATTAATTTTTAATCTAACCTTGATGTTTTTCTTCAATAATGCATGCATATCATGCTTTCTAGCTTTTTGTTTCCCGTCATTGAATACAATGTTTGTGAGATCTGATTAAGAGCTAGATAGAAGCTGACATAACACGAAATATTAAAACATACTTAAATTACTATACAAAAGTTAATTTGGTTGGTAACAAGGATTTGATTTACAACTCATAAGGTTGTGGGATCAAATCATGCTATTGATATGAGGACCTTATTGATAAATAATTTGTAAATATCTTTGTAAGTGTTTATTGAACTTGAAGGCATGCTCTAGCCTTGATGAGCTCCTGAAACCTAACTCATCAAAAATTTTCCTTTTGTACAAAAAAAAAATTAAATACCCGAGGAGTTATGTGGCCTTGGTGTTGTTAATTATTTATTTATTTGGTTGCTTGCAGGGCTGCTTTCATTCCCACTATAACCTTGATAACTGGAGCAAATCTTCTCAAGGGTAATCATGCAAAACTACTTATTTTGTTACGTTTTGGTGTTATATAGAAGAATGAAAGCAGAAATGATCATATGCTTTAGAAAGTTTCTCCCAAGACACTTCTCAAACCAGTCCCAATGAACTGGTTCGGCTTTCTAAACCATAGATATCTAAACCAATTCCAGAACTGGTTTATAGAGTCATTTTCATCGTGCATGTTTAAAAAATAACATTTTTTGTACTAGTGAATTAACAGAGAGTGATGACTTTATATATAAATTTGATGAAGCAGGTTTGAGTAATGAGTCAGATTTGAAGTATTCAGCAATAGTATCAATAGGGATGATTCGGTTCATGATGATGCCCATAATTGGCGTAGCAATTGTGAAATGTGGGATTCGTCTTGGGATGATTCCATCAGATGAGCCTTTGTATCAGTTTGTTTTGCTGCTTCAGCATTCTGTCCCTCCAGTCATTAACATGAGTATGTAAATTAATTAATTAACTAATTTCATCAACTTCTATGAAATGATTGATTGATTAATGATTGTGAATTGAATAATATTTATTTGTTGGCAGCAACGGTAGTTCAGTTGAATGGAGTTGGAGAGAAGGAATGCTCAGTTATATTGCTAGCAACATATGTGGCAGCTCCAGTTGCTTTAACACTTTGGTCCACTTTCTTCATGTGGCTCGTGCTTGGTCAACATTTGTGACTCATTTCTATTAATTAATTCTTTTTTAAATGACTTAATTGCCTGAAATGAGAGAGAGCGAGATGGATACGATCAAACCTCAAACAAGATTTTTTTCAATAAAAATATATTTGTGCGCCATCAAAAAATCAATCAAAAAGGGGGGAAAACAGAGACACGTGTGTTTATTGCTTTGTTTGCGTGTGTATGCCATGATTGGTATAAGAAGCTATAAGTTCCATCATTTTAGCTTTTCAAGCAAACAACTTATAAGAAACTAGATTACCAATGGAAATTGAGCCTAGTGGAAAGAAACTAATCCTTCACAATGTGTTTATTGCTTTGTTTAATGTGTGGCGCCATGCCATGATTGGTATAAGAAGCTATAAGTTCCATGATTTTAGCTCTTCAAGCTAAGAATTTATAAGAACTACTGGATTACTAATGGAAATTGAGTCTAGTGAAAAGAAATTATCATTCACAATTTAATTTGAATCATATCAAGGATATGTACCCACATACATATTTAGCATTCAATCATGTCTTGAACAAGATTGCTTTTAATAAAAATGATACACACACAAAATAAAAAAAACTATAGGATTAGTCCAAGGCGACCCTGAGAACTCATTATTGCCTTAAATTATTCTTATATTTATTGTTTTTATTTATGAAATTCATAACATCAATGAATATAATTGATGAGATGTATATACCACTTTGGTTAAGAATGAACAAAAAAACAACCCCATGCAGATGCAAAGGTAGACCGGGAAATTTGGTTCTTGTCAAATTAAACACTAATCCTAAATTTCTGTACTTATTTTGTTATGGAAGATCCATATTCAATGAAATTGTCAAATATGAAATGAACCTGTTTAAGTCAACAATCTTGACCGTCCAAGTGGGCACAAGTGAAATGCATCTTCCTAATTAATTAATCATTTATCTTCCACGGAATTGTTGGAACCCAAGAAATTCATTGGTTATTTTTATCTTTTTTTTAAATGAATTTTTTTGGGGCAAAAATTTAAAAAAAGACTTTGATATATATATATATATTATGAACTTTTTTTTTGGGTGAAATATATAATATGAACTTTGTTATAACATGTCTAAATCAAACTTTGTTCTAGAAACGTGTATATTTTTATCTCCAACTATTAAGGCCCTGGTTGTTTAAGTTTTTTCATGAAAAAAATACTTATTTTATGAAATTTTAGGATGTTTATTTAAAATTTGGAAATAATTTTTTAAAAATTAAATATATTTCTAATTATTTAAGGAGTTATTTTACATAGCTTTTGAAAACAATCTGATATGATAAATGAAATAGAATATCATAAAAAACGTAGATACGTAAAAATATAATAAAAATTTAAATTAACTAAATAAAATTACTATTTATAAATAAAAATTCATGAATAATCAAACATAAAATAATGGTTGATTTTTATAAAATATAAAAAAAAATTTTCAATCTCTAAAATATCTAAAAATTACTTACTTTTTAATCTTAAATTAATGAGCCCTAAAAAGGCAAAACCAAAATCGATTAGTTTTCTTCAATTGCCGATACTTGTAATTCTAATAAGTTATTCTTCAAGCAATTGCAACCTCCCATCTTTTTGTCATTGAAGTATGCCCACAAAGATAAGAAAAGGTAACTAATGAAACAAAATCAATAAAAGCATCAAGCTATAATCTTTTTCTTGATTGACTCTTCAAATTGTCGGTGTGTGTGCATTTTGGGCACCAAAAAAATTGTCCGTTTTGCATTTAAATGAGAAAAATTAAAGTCAAAGACAAAAAGAGAATTAATTTTAATTATATCCTCTCATATATGTATTCTTTACACGTGCATACCCCTTCACTCCGCGCATTGATTTTTCTTTCTTGATTAGTTAAAACCAATAAGAATTTTATCAATTCCTTATGAACATTTTATTCATGGATATAAGAAACCAAAACACACAACGTGCAAATTGACATTCAGCTACAATAACGTTTTCATATGTCTCTGGGTGACTTTGGGCTTATTTTATATAAATTACTTTTTGAATTAATTTTAAATATTTTAATTATAATTTTTAAATTAAAAAATATTTTTTAATCATTTTGAAAATAATAATGATACCAGTATTTTTGGGTGAAAGTATTACTAATTTTTAAAATTGAAATATGATAAATTTTATATAACTATCTAACTAAGTCAGATTCAAGCATTGTCAAAGTTTAATAAGTGCCAGCACATCTATTTTTATTTTAAATTTTGAGTATATAAACGAAACAAAATCAACACAAGTATAAGGCTACAACATTTTCTTGTTTGACTCTTCAATTGTCTATGTATACACACACACAAATGCGATTAAGTCAAGATAATTGAGAGATCAATTAATTTTGGAGATATCTCTTATGTATTTTTCTTTAGAAGAACATGAATGAGTACACAGGACTCAATCACTCTACATATTTTCCATTCTAACAATTAGTTAAAACCGGTAAGAATTTTATCAATTCCTTAATGAACTTTTCCTCATGGACAGATACGAAACCTCATAATTAAGAGGCAACGTGCAAGCTGACATTATATTAAAAAAAATATTTTATGCCTTGGGTAAATTTTTGGGCTTCTTTTTTCATATATGGTGGTATTTTGTAAAGAAAGTCACGATCGAAGTGATAACTTGTAAGGAAAGAAACAAAATAGAATTGCGTATTTGTATATGCAAGGTTAAAAATAAATTAATGAGAGTGGATTAAAAGTTAAAACTAATGCATTTAAAAATGGAACTTTACGTTGGTCGAAGTCCTAGGTATTGACAGAAAGATGACAAATAATTATAAATAATACCCTAATAAAACACATAGCTCAGCTAGTAAGGGACTGTGTTAGCTTAATTAACGATCTTGAGTTTAAGTTTTATGTAGTAGTTGCATTAAATGTTTAATAAAAAATCTTGTTTTCTGACCAGACTTGATCTAAATTAGCCGAAATTGGAAGAATTTGGATATTGGGTCACAAGCCAATAATAATTTAAAAAAAACCCAAGAAGAAGAAGAAGAAGACAAATAATAAAACCTACACTGAAACATCAAATTTACTGTGACAATTTCTAATTGTGCTTTTAGAAGGAGAGGGTCGAAGGTCACTTTCGATTCATTCAGCTCAAATAGAAAATTTCAAGTTAGGGAAAACATAGTAAAAGATTAGCTGTAATTAGTTTTTGGTTTGGTGGCTAGTTAACGCACAACTTGTTCGTACTAAATTCTCGGTTAAAATAATATTTGATCTCTTAATTTTATTTATCAGTTATAATTAGATTAGTCTTTTATGTTTAGAAAGTCACAAAATAATTTCATAAATGAATTTGAAGCATGCATTTTCAAATATGCTCTCAAATTTTAAATTCAAGGAAGATTTTTAATATACACCCACATAGGGAGAATATTTTCACTCTTTTTCCGTTCCTTTTCAAAGAAAAGTGAGCAGAAGAATGGAGAAAAATTCTGACTGATACAATAATACGAAATACATTATTCATAATATGGCCGTGCAAAATACATGAAAATACGTGTATTATAGACTATATTGTAACTGTTAATTTGAATTTTAAACAATTATTAATATTAGTTTTCCATATGGGAAAATTAAATTATATCATGAGCCGATCCATTGTGGGCATGGTGTGGTCGATATATCAGATATCCGGGTCCGGATCCTCTCCTCATCCCTTTTTTTCTTTTCTTCTCCTCATCCTCATCTCCACTCTGAAATAGTAAAATGAATATTATCATATAAAAATAAAAACAAATTTAAACTGTTAAAATTTAACCTGCACAGTTGTATATTGTTATTATTTTTTTAAAATTAAACATTTTTATTTATTTTATTGCAGTTATAAACTATCTAGATTAAATTTTAATAGTTTAAAATTATTTATTTATTTTTTAATAAAATATTATGACGATTGTTTTGTAAAATAATTGAATCTGAACCTTTTATTTTTTTTTTAATCAAAGGTGGAGATGGGGATGAGGAGAAGAAAAGGAGAGAAAGGATTAGGAGAGGATCTCCTTCCCGAATATCCTTACGTAAAAAGTAAATAAAATTAAGATATAATATTATATATGTATATAATAGAATATTACTTTGAACTAAATTATATAACAAAATGACGATGAAATTTTTAGCCTCTTCAATAAGCCTTATTCATCGATTTGGTCAGTTAAGTTTGCTTCAATTATTAATTTAATCCTTATTATTTGAAGAAGTTTGTTAAAATTTATGACATAGGTTATGGAATATTGAATTGGCAACCATGATGATTAATGAAAAACAAGGTAATTATTAGGCAGTGAAAATAATAGACTTAGAAATTTTAAAAAGTAAAAACAAAAACTCAACATAAAGTACTAAATTGTTAAAAATTAAACTCAGTTGAGGAGCAATTTGTTCTCATTTAATTACATATATACATGTCATGTCATTAATAAATAGGAAAATACAATTATTATTATTATTAGTTCCTATATTTTTTTAATTTTATTTTTAATTCTTGCAGTTTTTTTTGTGTTTTTAGCCCTTATAAAACTACAGGAACTAAAAATACTGCAAATACTGAAAAAAATATATAGGGACTAAAGGTAGAACTTGATGAAACTATAGGAACCAATAATTATATTTTTTCCTTGATAAATGTTACACATCAGATTAATTTTGTGAGCCAATTTATGTTTTAAAATTTAAAGGACTAAAGTGATAATCAAAAAATTGCAAGAGGTCATATCAATAAAAATTAAACTTGAGAGATAGATTCAAGAAATAAGACAGATTTACCAGGAAAAAAAAAAGAAAAGAAAAGCGAGATTTAAGAAAGAAGACAGTAAACTTTCATTATCCCATATAATATATTTACATGTTACATTATCACTTCGACTTAGGGTCTAGAGAATGTTCACGTTGGGTACATAATTCCCACCAACCGAATAGATGTTAGTTGTATCTTTCTTTGACTCTTCACAATACTTTAAACTCGTCATCAATCTGACCCAAAAAATTAAAAAAAAAAAAATCATCAATCAATCATAACGCATTACTTGTTCTTTCGACTTTTCTTATATAAGGCCTACTTCTCAGTCTCACTCCCACCCATATCTCTACCACCCTCCATTTTTTTTATCTCTATCAAGAAAACAGAACAATTATTATTAGTTTTCAACAATAACAATGGCACCTGCGAGACCTTGTTCCTTTGGTTTGAATCATAATAATAATACTCTTGGCCTTCTTCTTCTTCTACTTCTCGTTCTACTTCTCAGTAAATCATCATGTGAGGCTTCCGAACTGAGACTTGATTACTATGCGTCGTCCTGCCCTACTGTGTTTGATGTTATTCGCAAGGAAATGGAGTGTGCTGTGCAATCTGATCCTCGTAATGCAGCCATGGTTCTTCGTCTTCACTTCCATGACTGTTTTGTCCAGGTCTGCTTCCTTCTTCACTGCTTATCATTTCATTAACAAATATATTTATATATATATATATATATATATAGTAAGTGTGTATTCAGAAAGGGATATATATATATAGAGAGAGAGAGAGAGAGAGCATGTTTAAAACATGCATACATGGGTTAAGATATATGGAGAGATCAGGTTAAACTCTCTTTAGGATATATTCACTCTAGATTTATGTTCTATAAAGTTCATGCCTAGAGGAATATAAGAAAATTGATTATATGGAATGCACAATGTTAAAAAAAAAAATTCTTTTCTCCATATCCATTTGAGATTTCAATAAAATTTTATGTTTGCTGTTGAGAACCTATAAAATATTGCTAATAGTTTTGAACCCTGTAAAGAGGAGTTAAAAAAAATAAAAGAAAAGAAAACCAGAGAGGATATTTATAGAAGTTTTTTAAATAAGACATATTTTTTAACAATATTTTCAAAGGCTTAGTTGTTCACAAAATATAATGACATCATGTAATCTATAACCGATTTCACTTATTGGAAAATGTTTGTTATTGCTGTTGCTATTGTTGTCATTGAGGGCTTAAGACAGCCTTCATCCTTTTTATAAATAGTGAAAAATAATCATAATTTACACACACAAAAAAACATAATTCATATATAGTTTACCTTGTTACAGATTTTGAGATGCAGCCATAAATAATTGAAAATTTCTTAACTTTGATGCTCGAGTTTTCTGTAAACCTAGCAATAAAATAAAGGTATCTCGACTCTTTATGAAAAAAATTTCATAAGATAGGACCAAAATACTTTGATTTCTTGTGTTTTGTAAAGATGATTATACTTTATTATACATGTGAATTTGGATTTTAATATGAAATTTTAATTTTTTTGATTAATATTATTTATTCAACAAATTCAATTGATTGATACGAGTTGATTTTTTTTACGATAAATTGACGAAAGAACTGCCAGTCAAGTTGGTCCCCACGGTATAGTAATCTGATTATTTAATTGTGAGACATAATATATATATATATATATCAATATATATATATATATATTGATATATATGTATATATATTATATGGCACACACTTTAGTTGGTATTTATTGAGGTGTTTATGCTTCACGAGTCATATGGTTCTTTGACTTTCATGCATGCTTATAGGTATAGAATATATGTTTCAAACGACGGTACTAGGATTAGGTGCGAGCACACAAGGATTTCAGGTTATTGAGTTTCTATACACGTACTTAGATATACTTTTTATTCTTTAATTTTATATAAAATTTTAATTTAATTTTTAAATTTTATAAAATATATTTTTAGTCCTTTAATTTTAAAATTGATAATTTCAAATAATTATTTTTCATGTCAATCATTATTATGTTTTTTACAAAAATTAAATTTAATAAATCAACATGTAAGAATATTTTATTAATATTTAAAAGTTTAATGTAAAAAAATTTTTATAATAAAATTAATGATATTAAGGTTAAAAGACTGCAAATACACCTTATAAAATTAAGAGATCAAAATAAAACTTTATATAAAGTTAAAAAATTAAAAGTATATTTTAGTTTTTTCTAAGATAAGAGGCTTTCAAACATGATGACAATTGTTTACGCTTTCTTCACAACTAACACATTATCTTTAATAAAAAAAACCATATATATAGTTATAATTTAATGAGAATATATGATATGGTGGAATGGAATGAAATATAGGGATGCGATGGATCAGTTTTGCTTGACGATACAGTGACTCTGAAAGGAGAAAAGAAAGCCTCCACCAACATTCACTCTCTGAAAGGCTTCGATCTGATTGACAGAATCAAGAACATGGTTGAATCTGACTGCCCCGGCATCGTCTCTTGTGCTGATCTTCTCACCATTGCTGCTAGAGACGCTGTCATTCTGGTACATATACATACATACATACCTACATATAAGCATCACTTTTTATTTGATAGTTTCAATAAATGAAAATATTGACGTTGTAGGTTGGTGGACCTTACTGGGATGTTCCTGTGGGAAGGAAAGATTCTAAAAGTGCAAGTTTTGTACTTGCCAACACTAACCTTCCAAATCCAGATGACAGCCTTCTCTCCATCATTTCCAAGTTTCTCTATCAAGGCCTTTCAGTCACTGATATGGTAGCCCTTTCAGGTAGTGTATATCAATCATCATTATGAGTAACAGATAGAGAGTAACATGATGAGAAAGTATGATATTAACAATGTTTTCTTGTATTGCTCTTTTTTTTGTATGACTTCATGATTGGAAAGTATTCCTTCCAGTCTTATTTCTAAGCTGTTTGAGACACTTTTCATGTGTTTTAAGAAAAATGATGATGTTGCTTTATTTTTTTAAAGCAAAAAACATCACAACTTCGAAATTATACTCTTATTAATTAAAGAAAGATAATGAGTCACCTTATTATTCATGCAAATGCTTTTTTAAATCAAAAGGTAAAATTTAAAAAATGTTTCATCTTTTTCTACTACTTTTCATTTTTCTAGAACTCTTTATAAATATGATTAGAGTAGCATCGACCCGATGATCACCAAGTTAAATTCTCAACTTCAAGTTTCAACAAAGAGAATTAATGATAGTTAAATTTTCAATAATTCATACAGTTGCAGTCTTGCAATTAGGAATCCCAATTGCAAATTAAGAATTACATTTAGAATTTAAATGTCTCATTTGTAATTATTTAAATTAATATTTACAATTTATTTTTCACAAATTTTTATCCAAGATCTAATTCTCATTAATTCCTAGAAACTTACTCATTCTCCCGTTTAGAAATCCAGTAACTTTAGATGATTCACAAATCTTCACCACTAAACTCTTCATACCTTGTTATTTTTTGATCACAAAACCTACCTTATTCAGGAGCTCATACAATCGGCATGGCACGGTGTTCAAGTTTCCGATCGAGGATTTATGGCGACTTTGAAGCGACTTCCGAGAAAGACAGCACCTCGGAGACTCACCTGAGAGATCTGAGATCCATGTGTCCACCATCATCAAAGGGATCATCATCAGACAATAACGTAACAGCAATGGACTACGTCACCCCTAACCTCTTTGACAATTCTTTCTACCACTTGCTTCTGAAGGGCCAGGGATTGCTTAACTCAGATCAAGAACTGTATTCGAGTGTGTTTGGGATTCAAACAAAAGAGCTCGTGAAGAAGTATGCTTTGGACCCTCTTGCTTTTTTCCAGCAATTCTCAGATTCGATGGTGAAGATGGGGAATATTCTGAACCCAGAAAGCTCTGTTCATGGAGAAGTCAGGAAGAATTGCCGATTTATTAACACTTGAAGCTAAGTTAAATTTTCTGAGACTGGTTCGTGTCTTGTTTGTTGTTCAATAACCCCAAAGAAAAATGTTATTTGTGTTATTTCTGTGTTGTGAGAGCTGATACTAATTAGCAAGACCCTGTAAAATGAGAAAGTCGGAAAAGATGAAGTTCGAAATTGTTACTTTTTCACCCAATTTAATTTAAATATTTATACAAGTTGTCCTGAGGTATATCATAACACCTTTTTTTTTTCCCGGCCGAATTGCAAAGCCTTTTCATTTTTGATTTTGCTCCGGGATTCCAGATTTTTGACTTCAAATATTCCAGTTGACATGCACTTCTGTGCATATTTCCCACCAGAAATTTAATCTAATCATTGCTCGTAACCTTAGCTTATATTGACAAATTTCATGAACATGAGCTTCGGTATTGTTCACTTGGGCTGTGGACTGAGAAATTTGGACTACTACAACACAAGTAAGTGATTTTACAGCCCAGAGCAAAGTGCAAAAGGGATTCAAGAAAAGAGTGGATCTGAAAAGAGTTTTCTTTCTTGTAAATTGATAATGTTTTAAGAAAAAAGTGTGGTCGGGAAACAGGTCCAAAAAAATCAAGAAGAAGAAGACTCGTTCAATTCTTCCTTTGTCAACTAATTAGTTATTTCTTTACCCAAATTCAAACCAAACTTTATGTCACTTTGGAATCTGACTTTGTCATGATTTCCAATTTCCATTCAAATGCACCCATTCTTCAACATAAAACAAAATATTTAACTGCCCGTTTGGGACACATAATAGGTTCAACATGACTCATCTTTATATATTTTTTTCCTTATTTAATTTCAAATGATTTAATAACTAAAACTCATGCTAAGCTCAGAGTAATTCAAGTCTATGAATTTTCACATTAGTAGCATTTTTAAAGCACACGATAAACTTAGTATAGGGAATGAGAAGGGTACTTGGTTCATTTGATCAAGAGAGTTGAACTAACTTATTTTGAGCTCTTGAGTTAGAGTCTTGAGATATGCCGTCATGTTAAACAAGCATCCTCCAAGTACTTGTGAGACGTCATTGGTAATAATGATGCCACATAGGGGATTTGGATTAATCAGAATGGATAATGGTAATACCCCTAAGTTTTTCAATATATCAAGTACTGGAATAAAAAAGGAAAAATTTCACTAAGGATCCCTTGATCGTAGATATTAAAAAAGAAGACTCTAGAAATTCTGATATATTACTGCAAGGCTAGGGCTTTGATTTAATATCAAATTTCAAAGCCAAATGACAATATTGCTCCTCATTGTAAGAAAAAAAAAACATTGTTCACAAGTCAAACACGTCTTGCAAATTGCAAAAACCACATAAAGGACGACGAGGCATGTAGTAAGCTTTTCAATCTTTTAAATCTGAAGATCAGTGACACCTTTGTCACCGGAGTTCCTACCTAAGAATCTCATTTAACCTCATAGCTTCTTTTGGTTATGTTGTTCTTTCCTCAGCTTGGATGTAGAAGAGGGTTTTGTTGACCATTTGGCTGAAGAAGAGTTGTGGGTAATTGTGAAAAACTGCTAGAAGCACAATGCATATAAGTTAATTATTTCTTGATTTTGATAGTCGTTAGTGAAATTTCTGTTTCAAATTGGAAAAATAGTGAAAGTTAATCTCTTGATTTTGTAAATCATCTTTTGTCAAAAATCTTATTCAAAAGTTAAGTAAAATTTCAATTGAGGTATATCATTATAAATCAATGCAGTTACAATTAGCTAAGTCATGCTGTACATTGCCTAAACAATAGTTGTTAAGTAGCTTCCTCGAATTTGGGGCTTATTCATACTTTATACCTTTGGTACTCTGCTTTATCCAATTACTAGTCCATCTGTAAGCAATAAGCTGGTGAAAGTATTAGAGTTCATTGGCAACAATTGGGAAAATTTGATAGGGCAACTCTGGTGTTAGATGAGTTGAACAAAGATATGGAGAAGTACCAATAATTGTTAAAGTCAAGTCATCCTAAGGGCACAAGAAACGTTGGTGGTGGTGTGTACTTGTTAGTAGCATGTATAAAGACTTATTCATTCTCTAATATTTAGTTGTTGATCCCCTCACTATAGTTATTTATTTGCACTATTTGACTTGTTTCTATGCAGCTTTTTTTTGTTGCAAAAATTCCCCTTAGTTGAACAAGGCGGATTTTATGATGTAGAAGTAGTCAATGAGTGGACAAAGCAATGAGTTAATGATAAAATTAGCCTTGAGAAGAGAAGCTCGCACATAGGATTTTGCAACTCCATTGGATAGGAACTACCAAAAGAACTCTAAACACAATGCCATGCTACAATTCTTTGCAAGTGACAATGCTTAGAAGTGGTAAAATTGAAGTACTTATTCCAATTATTAACAATGTCAATGTTATAACTTTTGGCATGTTATTGTTGTCATGAAATTATTTGAAATTGTTTTTTTATATATATGAACAAGTCATTAGATAGGAATGAATCAATTGTTTATATTCATTTGCAATTGTGTTTAAAAGGAAAAATGAATTATAAATATGCAATTCTATGTAAACTTAGAGTGTTGTAATGAACAAGTTAGGTAAGGAAATCAACAACATTTTGCAAGGCATACAACAAAGTGACAAACAAGCCATTCAAATATGAAACCAACATTTGAAATTTTTCCAACTTAGTATTGTAATGAACAAGTAGGTAAGAAAATTAACAAAGTGTTGTAGGATGATGAACCACACATCGTAGAGTAATGAATAAGTCACTTGAAATTTTTTAAGTTAGTTGAAACCCAAACTCATACTGGTAGAACTAGTACATATTGGTACAAATAACTCATATTGGTATAACAGAGGTTGTTATAAAAACCCACACTTGTAGTGAACAAGTGAGGTGGGAAAATTAACAAGATGCTATAGGGTGACGAATCACACACTATAGGGTGACAAACAAATTACTTGAAATTTTTTAAGTTAGGTGAAACTCAAACTCATACTGGTAGAACTAGTACATATCAATATGAATAACTCATATCGATATCAACACACCATACTAATATAATAGAGGCTATTATAGAACCCACACTTGTAGTAAACAAGTGAGGTATGAAAATTTACAAGATGCTGTAGGGTGATGAATGATATACTAGAGGACGATGAACAAGGTACTTGAAATTTTTTAAGTTAGGTGAAATCAAACTCGTACTGGTAGACCTAGTACATATCAGTATGAATAAATCATATCGGTATCAACACACCATACTAATATAACAGAGGCTATTATAGAACCTATACTTGTAATGAACAAATAAGGTAGGGAAATTAACAAGATGTTGTAGGGTGATGAACCACACACTGTAACGATAGGGAGACAAACAAGTCACTTAAAGTTTTTTAAATTAGGTGAAACCCAAACTCATACTAATAGAACTAATACATATGAGTATATTAGTATCAAACAAACCAATATTGTAATGTCCTCTTTAACATTACTAGGACAGAACACACAACACCATTATGATAACCAGGATTAGGTAATTACTTAAATAAGGTTATCATAACAGATAAGGGTTTAAAATCAAGTCTAAAAGTTACGATCCTAAGAAACCCTTTCTGAAAAGATGTCTAGGCTCATCCAATAGTTTAAAATATATGGGAAAAGAATAAGAAGCATAGACACAATTAATATTACATACAAACATCAAATAGGGCAATTTGGAAATTACCCAAAATGCATCATTTTCCATAGAACATGTGTCATTTGTCGCTGCGAATGGCACAGAGGGAGAAGCCCCTTGTTGTGCAGTGTGCCACGACGCACAAGCCCTGCACCTTAGTGCGTTGCTACTATCATGATAGCACTCTTGGACTAACTTTCACATTTTGTCATTTTGCCATCTGATGTTTGATTTGAGCCATTTAAGTATTCATATATAACTTTATAAGCCACATAACTATTAGGACTGTTTTTCACCACAAAATTTCTTACCATTAAAAAGTCAAACACCTGGACACAAAATGACATTTTTTCTTTCAAAACTCACCTAAGGTACCCAAAGCCACCAACCAAGTGCTAATAGCCTAGGACTACTTACACCAACTCAAATAGACCATAATGCAGCTAATTAAATAGTTATATATCATTACATACATTCCAAACACAATTTGGCCTATAAAACCCCAATTCCACAATAATCAAAGGGTAGGCATAATTGCATAACAATGCCCTAACCATTCACACAATTACAATCATCACATTAACAATATTTGCACTAATATTTTGGCCTTTTATAATAATTTCCAACACATATATAACATCTTAGGTTGAATATACCTAAAATAGCATAACTCATCATGCAAGTGCACCGAAGAGTTGGCAATATATATAAATATTCAATTTAGTTACACCAAATACCAAGTAAAGAGTTATGTACACTAGCTCCCTAAATCCTTGGTAGTGTCCTTTCATTTGTCCTTAGCGGAGTCTTCACTTATAAAATATGACCATGGGAGTAAGTCGATGACTCAGTAGTCAAATAATCTAATCTATTCACTAATGTATTAAAATAATATATAAGTATATGAAGTGGCAAATAAAACAAGTCATTAGATACATATGAACACCTAATTATACTATTCCATTTTATACAATGCATGATCAATATTCTCTATCTTATATCCTCCTTATTTTTTCCTCCTAGATCTATGGGCTAAAAAAACATTAAGACCAAATGCATGTGACTGAACTAGTGCAAGCTTACCAATCATGGGATGCAACCTTGGCCAAAGATACCTTCACCCATTTTGGACCACAAATTCCACCTTTCTCAAACATTTGGAGTATCGTATGCCTAATCTACTTTAAAATAGTACTAAGACTTTCAAACAATAAGGAATGAACATCGGGGCTTCTACAATACTAGTATATCATATGGATTTCATACAATATGCCCCTACAACACTAGAGTGAACTCCTACTTTTTCACAATGATCATGCTTATGCTATTTTAATCATACGCATATTACACATTAGGAATACTCATATAACAAGTGCTAATATTTCAATTTATATCCAATTTTGCAATCATTTACAAATAAACATAAAAAGCGTTTAATCATAAAACAATACTTTAGTTCAATTTCACTTCACACAAGTTTTTCTAAAACATTAACCATTCAAACATAAATAATAATTTTCATAATATATATATATATATATATATATATCATAAAACTCATAACTACTCAAACATAGAAGTAAAAAGACTAGATTATCCAATTATTTTAATCCTTTTGTCACAAAAAATGTTATTATGGCAATTTAATCAGCCCTCTAGATTTCGCTAGCTCAATAATGCTCGATCAATCTTTAATCTATAAGATTAAAGATTAAATACTATTCATCAATTATAACTCTAATTAACCACATTTTAGGCTAAATTTGGGTGACTACACTACCTAAATCCTATCTTTGCCAATATCAACCTTTTCAACATAATTTATTATTTTTATCTGGCTCCCATAGGTTCAAATAACACCAAAACACTAGCCACATTATTCTAAAAACTCAAATACTCACCTAGGGTATGTCCAAACCTTAGCTCAAAACTCAAATCACTGCAAGATTCTTAAACCAAGGTTTATCAGCTTGATTGAGAAACAACAACCTACCCTTCCTAAATATACTAAAATCTCACAAAATAAAAGAGTGTGAATAGGAAGTTTACCCAAGGTGTTGCTAGGTTAGAATGCCTCAAGTTGCTCTGAAAGTGAAGCTTTAATAGAGCCAAACACCTCCTCCATCATCCTTCTTGTTTTCTTCCTTTTCCTCCTTTTGTCTCGAATGTGCAAGACTAACAGATAGATTTTGATTTTTGCATATCCACCACAGCATATGGTGCATTTGTCATAGCACACGGCACTATGAGGCCTGAACCAATTTGAGGCCTTATATAGTACTCAATCTAGTTGAAATTTAATTTAGCCCACTTTCAAGGCTAATTAATGATCCAAAAGTATCATTAGTATCCCAAAAACCCCAGTAATCACCAATTACTTGAATTTATTAATTTTACCCTTGTTTACACTTAAATTTTCATGTTTAAAATTTGAGGATGTTATAGGTATGATAAAGGCTGTTATAGAAACCCACACAACATACCAATAGAACTAATACATGCCAGTATGAACTACACATACTAGTATATTAGAGATAAACTGGTATGACATGTATGTTTTCTTTGTCTTGATCTTTTAATCTCATGTGTTTCATTTAAAATTTACTTCCAATGCCTACTTTTTCACACTAGTAAATCAGTAACACTTTGGTATGACTCTATGTGTTATAAGATGTTCTTCTGTCTCATTCTTACCCATATCTCAAAATGCTACCAAAGTGAAACTCAGTCTCTCTCAACCCGATAATCACCATCACTTTAGCAAAACCGAATTCATTTTGTGATTATCTGTTAAACACTTTCTCAACCAAAAACCCTTAATCTAATCTCTTAGTAAACCTCTCAAATTTATGATTCACTCTAATCTTACGTCCAACTCTTTAAAGAAGATGGCTCTAATGAAAACTACAGAGAAGTCACTCATAGATCAAGAAATCACTTCAAATGACTTTCATGAGGCTTGTAATCCTATTATGAAGAGAAAAAGAATGAGTGAAAGCATTTTGGAGAATAAAACTGAGGTGTTAGACAAAGCCAAATAAGTTTTCAGTGCTTGAAAGAAGTGAGAGAGAGAGAGAGAGGAAATGAGAGGCATAAAGTGTTTTCATGCTTCCGTCATTCTCTTCCACCGCGTTCCTTCCTTAAACTTCAATTTTTTTTCTTACAATGAGGGGAAATATAGTCATTTGGCTTTTATTTTAATATCAAATCAGAGCCCTAACCTTGCAGTAAAATATTATGATTTTTGGGGTCTCCTTTTTTAATAACTATAGTTAAGGGGTTCTTAATGAAATTTTCCTATAAAAAAAACTCAATATAAGGATATCAATATAAGTAGAAGTAGTTGTCTTTGAATCCTCACCTTCCTTCCTTCCTTCCTTGTTCAATTTGGATGGAGCGGTTTGATGGAGGTTGAGCTCTTCAATTAGTTTAATATGGATGGAGTGGTTCGGTGGAGGATAGGTTCTTTGAGACGATATAGGTTGTTGATCTAAATGGAGGGGTTTGATGGAGCAAAGGGCGCAAGAATCAAAAGGAGAAGGCGAAGAAGGGAAGGTAACAAGGACTTGGTTGTCATCTCTCAGGCAACATTTTTTTTATTTTTAAAATATTCCAGTTGGCTGCCTATATAGAAATTTAGGGTCAAACAAAACGGTCAACATTATTAAATTCTAACAATAGGTTAACATGACACAATAGTGAAGGAATGCATTTTGTCTCTAAGTTGGAATCAAAATAACTTATCTTTGCTTAGGACAGTATTTTTATTGACACTACAAAAAATAGTGGATTTTTTGGTCACTAATTAAATCAAATTTCATTACTAAACGGGTTAGCGATGAAATTAGTGATAGAATAAGTTTGCCCATAAAAACATCATTATTAGTTCATTAGTGATGGAATTAGTGATGAAATTGCAATTTTATCTCTAATTAGCGATGGAAAATTTATGTTACCAAATAAGGATAAGTTATTTCAATTCTATGATAGAATGCGTTTTATCGCTAATCCGTCACAAATGAAAATTTTATAAAAAACCATTATTAGCATGTCACTTAGTAGGCCAGTGCTACCTCATCACCATGCCACTGTCACATCATCACCACCTCCTTGCCACATCACCTCCATGTATATATTATCTTCAAATGTGCCTTGGTCAAGTTCAAACCCATAATCTTACACTTTCATAAACCTTTGCATCTAATTTTATTGCCAGTTGAGTTGAATGTGATCTTTAATCTTTAATTAATAAATTAAATATATAATATTTAAATGCCCATATATATATATATATATCAATAAATATATTTATTTATTTAAAATTATTTTTATTTATCAATAAAATAAATTAATTTTTATATAATACTTATTTATATTATATTATATTTTTAAAAAATTATTTCGATATAAAATTTATATTAAAATGAAAAATATTTTATTGACAGTATATATTATATCATAAGTTTTATATATAATATCTTATATTTCAAAATTAATTTTTAAATTTTTTTATGTTTACATAACAATAATTATGTATGTTACTATGTTATAAAAAATAATTAAATATATAATATAAATTATTATAATTATAATTATTATTAATATCTAAATAATTTAAAAATAATAAATTATAATTATTAAATTATTTATTTATAGCATAATAAAATATCATTAAATAAATTATATGTAAATAAATATTATAAATCATATAATAAAATTTAAAATAATTTGTGATAGAATTAGCAGCTGAATTATGATAGAAATATTTGTGATGGAATGTTTCATTGCATATGCTATCACAAAATGAGAATAATGTATTTTAAAAATTAGCAATAGACCGTCAAAAAATTCCATCATTAAATTATTTTTGACAGTTTAGTGATAGAATAGTAATGAAAATTTTAGTGACGAAAATACCATCGGTAAAATTATTTCTAACAATTTAGAAACAAAATAACCAATGAACTTTTAGCGACAAAATGTTCCGTCAATGAAATTCTGTCAACAAATTAGCGTCGCTAAACTGTTTTTTTTTTTTTTTGGTTTGTAGTGTGACAAACTTATTTCGTCGCTTATATAATATTATCATTTACAATGCAGTGTTGTCATCTCCATTGCCATCGTTGTTCGCCTTTGCCCTTCTCAACTCATGATACTCATCTAGAGAGAGGCAGCCACCCATATTGTAATTAAGATTGCATTATATATATTCCATCGCATTAAGGAGTTCAGAATTAAACCAAATGGCCCCTTTACTCAATTGATCAATGACCCGTTCAATTAATTCTTACCCTGTTAGTCAATCAATTAATTTGCAATTTCTTCACCCATATTCAAACCCCAACTTTACGTCATGCACCTTGGAAGGTTAATTTGTCATGACTTCTAATTTCCATTTAACTGCACCCGTTCTTCAACACAAAGACCATAGATATTTGAGTTACTTTCTCATTAGATTTGAGGACATGACTAGAAAAATTCTACCAAATATTTGTTCTTGTATTGCAAATTAAAAAAAAAATGGTCTCGTCACATAGCTAGTAGAGATAAGAGTTTATAACATTGGTCTGTTGTCCTAGAGAAAACACTACCTCCTCCTTTTAAAAGAGTTCTTGAGTCCAAATTTAACATTGGCATGATTATGTATGTGTCTTCCTTCCTTAAAAGGAACATCTAAAGTAGGGGGTAAACTTTTTTTTTTTAAAAAAAATGAGTTTATAATATTGCGGGTTCTGGTATGGGCAAGGATTTTACTTTGTCTTACTGCACTCCTAGTTTGTTAGCTAGTGTTATAGGAGGTAGCTCTTTCTAGTATATATTATTCTTCTGGGTTCAACCCTTCATCTTATTTAAAAAACAACTGAGTTTCACGGAAAACACTTCTACCATAATAATAAATCAATAACATCTTTTGCAAATATATATATATATATATATTGAGATTTTGTGTTGGTCTTTGTGATGACATGTAGGATTCTTACCTTTTACCAGAACATAAATGGACCCAATTTTCAAAAGTGTACATGATGATGTTATTTATACTTTTATTTTAGAAATTAAAGTAAATTGATTGGTGCTGTTCCGCATAAAATTGATGTATAAAGCGAAATAAATTTGAAATAAATCGAATTGATAAAAAATTGACAAAATTAGTCATTTTTAATTCTTTTTTATGAAACAACTACTTCAAATTAAATAATAAAACACAACTACACCTCTTCCTGCGTGTCTCCAACGCCTCCATTTTTCGTTACCGAGTTTTCTGCAAGCTGTAGAAGAAGGAGAAGAAGAAGAAGAAGGTGATGGGGTTGGGGGCAAACTCAAAAAAAAAAAAAAAGGGATTAAATAAGGAAATTAAAAGGTGAAGTGAAGAAGGAAGAAGGAAATTGAGATTCCGTGGAATCAGTGGAAGTGAAAGGGATTATGGTTGAGCCGTCAAAAGTGACATAAATTGGCATACGTGTTCCCAACGACGGGCACATTCATCATTTATTTTCGTCGTATAATGGCTACACTTTCTTCTTTTATTTTGTACTATTTAGTATTTACTGCAAACAGATAATTAAACGAAAAAAACAAAAAAAAACCATAATATGTTATGCAGAAAAGGAAAGGAAGCACAATCATGCAAAGATTTTGTGTGTGATGGATGATACAGTCGTGGAGGACTTCCTGGTTTTTCCCATTCTAGTATGAAATGAATTGTAAACATATTAAATAAATTAAATCTATAAAACTTTTTTAAATTTCAATGCAATAGCATATAATTTCTTCATTTTTAATTCTATATCACTGGGACTTCGGCAAACTGATACGAATGATGTTGAAGGTGTGGGCAGCTAATAGAGGTGGAAAATAAAAAATCAACTTAATGTAATATAGATATATATATATTTTATAGTGCTTAAAAGTTAAAATCAAGACTTTAATTTTTCAAGTTATTTCTCTCCTTATACTGTGCTCTGCTTTTGGACCGTTTGCAGATTCTCTGGAATTCCCGCTTCCCCAGAAAAAATCTCTGAAAAATTGCAAAGCGTTTTCTTTTCGCTGAAATGGGAGCAGAGAGAAAGAGTGATTATTATAGCAGAACCGGCCTTCAATAATGGCGAGGCTTCTGGGTAGTTATTGCTGGAACTGGGATCCCTGAGAATTATTGGGGAAGCCTCGGTGAGTGTTGTGACCTGTGATCATATTCATCACAGACGTGCGCATTGGATCGATTCTGATTCGCATTTTCTTCTGGGTGTTGTATTTTCGGGTAGTGCTTAAATTGTTTTCCTTCTTTATATGATTACTGATGATTCTTTTCCGTCGCGTCGTTTGCTCTCGGTCACCATTACGATGGATCCAGACTGGCCGCTTGAACATGGTTGAAACCTTGTGTTGGTTGTTTTTGTTTGAGCATGGTTTGTGTCGATTGTCATTGCCGGTGTGTGTTGCTATGTTGATTGAATATTGTGGTGATTCTTTCGTTGCTCTTGAAATTGTTGTTCCATTTTTTTTTTTCGATCAAAATACTCTATGCTTCTCTTGAGGATGTGTGAGGAACATGTCTTCTGGGTTGTTTGAATTTTGATAGTCAGAAAGTGATAGCCATGAAGCTATCTGCAGAAAGAGTCTTGGAGAATTTTTCTGCATCATGTTTGCTAAGAGTCTACTGTTTCTATGGTTTCTTCCGTGAAACACAACTTACGATTTGTGCTTATTTATGATAATGATGGTCAGAGTTCACTGGAATAGCATGATCATTAACTGAATATGAGCATTAAACTGCATGGCTTCAAGTTACTCTGTATTGGTATAACAAGATTGTTAATTAAGAATGAGCATTAAACTTATTGAACATGTTTGTCGTTAATGATTTCTTGCAGTGTTTCTAACTCCCCTATTACATATACAATTTCATCCGATAACAGTATTCTGTCTGGGGAATCACCAGTTTATAGATCAGACACAACAAAGGAGAACTGTTCCTTACTTGGAAAACCTCTGCTTCTGTACTAACTGTTAAGATGAATTGCCTGACAACTTGTTTAGAAATTACTTGCTCTCATGGTTATGAACATGAATCATGAATGTATCTATGGTAAAAAGGAGGACCTAAGTATGCTACTCTGGCGTCATCTTGGCTGGTTCACACAATTCTTAGACAAATGATAATTTTTAACTTTTTAGTAAAATCTAAATCTAAGAAAACTATTTTGTGAATTTTGCCAGCATATAGTCTTTTTTACAAAGGATGTATGGAGGGGTTTTTTGGGGTTACTAAGGAGCATGCTGCAGAGTCCTATCTTGTATTTGGATGTGACAAAGACAGAGCTATTCTTCTTTCACATAACTTGAGATTGTTATAGACCATGTTGTATTTTTCTGTTACTTGTTCATTTAATTATCATAATATGGCTTTATTATTGGTTTGAAGGAAGTTGGGCTTTCAATGGCTCAAGATACTTCCAGCACAGATTCAAATCATAAGCGCCAAGGTCTCTTGAAAGATCAAGTTCTTTGGTTAAAAGGAAAGACTCTGATCGCTTTGAGTTGTTCCAATCCAGGATCTTTCTATCCTTTGACAGGGTTTCTTTATAGTCATCCGTGCTTGCCAACTGTTAGCCCAGAAAAATGATGGAATGATATTGGTAGGTTTGGCCGGTCCTTCAGGGGCTGGTAAGACTATATTCACAGAAAAAATACTCAACTTCATGCCTGGCATTGCCGTCATTTCAATGGACAATTACAATGATTCCAGTCGAATGGTTGATGGGAACTTGGATGGTAAATTGTCATTTAATGTTTTCTTAGTTGATGCTATTAGCATTTATGTCTTAAGTGTATTTGTTTTGTCAGGATTAGTATAATAGAATTCAAGACATTGTTCCTCTCTTAGAGCAGCAAGTGCATGGTTTATTCTTTCTTTTTATGACAATCACAAGTTGGGTTCTTAGACATAACTAATTATGTTATATCTACAACTGACTAGCTATAAAGGGATTATGTTTGTAACATTACCATGTAAACTATGTTGTGTATATTAGATCCGGCTTTATAAGCTCCTTGGTCATGTCGTAGCTTTTCAGTTATCAAAGTTTCATGGCTGAGTTGTTAAGCATTTCAATGAATGGGGGCAAGGGTAGCCTCTTTTGTCCACTTGTTTAAGAATCTTTCTTCTTTTCTAGAGTCAACTTTCATGAAATTAACATGTTTCTTCCAAAGTGATTTTGAGCTAACAGAGGTTCCCCTTTTAGGGTTTTAGAAATGTATTTGTCATTTGCAAAATCTACAATGTTCTCTTCTAGGGTTCATTAAAGCCTTGTTGAGCTGCACAATACTTCTTAGCGTTTTCCAACCTGTAGCCCATTTCTGTGTTTGAAAATAAGTTCTCAACTTGTGCTTCATCCTTTTACTGAAGGGTTAGCATATATTCCATATTATCAGGAATTGAGTGTCGAGAAGACGTACTTGATTTCAATTCACAGGTAGTCCAATCTTTTCCTTACAAGTACATGTCTGTACAAAGATTTTTTTTTTTAATCCAAGAATTATCTTGCTTGGTTATCACCTTCATGCTTAAATTACTATAACTGGTAAATGGTAGCTGACAGTTTGAAGTTAAGACAATATTCTCATTTTATTTCTGTCATTTCTATATCTATCTCTTTGTGCAGATCCACGCTTAACAGACTATGATACTTTGCTCCAGAATGTCCATGATTTGAAGGCAGGAAAATCAGTTGAGGTTCCATTCTGATATTAAGTCCAGTTCACGCACAGGATACAGGTCAAATTCCCTGCCATTTTTGTATATGCAATCTGCAGCATTACTATACATTTTTGATGCACTTGTCCCATAGTTGAAAACACCCTTTACACACACAAAAAGAAGGCACATGCGCAAAGTTTAAAACCTACTAGAAATTTTAAAATTTCAGGCATCTTTTGGATTTTTTTCCCCAAAGAGAAGTGTTTTGGGGACTGTGTGTGTTTGGTAATTTAGTCAGAAGCTTAAAATTTTGGCTTTTACAAAAGCAGGTTTTTTTGCGGTCTAAAAATCTCTTTTGTTTTGTTTTATTGTTTTTAAATCCAAATGAAAGCTTGACCAAACAGCCATTATATAGACCTTTAAACTTCTGTTCAACATTCTGGTCTCCCGGCAGATACATGAACTTTAAATTTTTATCTAAATTAAATAAAATGGTTTCATTAAATTTGGGGTCCCCAC
>NW_026555341.1:32370098-32416409 GCF_029017545.1 Prosopis cineraria | reverse complement strand
AAAAAAAAACCTTTTTTAGATAAAAATTTCTGTTATATATTAAAATAATTGTTGTGAAAATAAAAATAAAATAAACTATGAACCATCTAATGTTTATTTGTATAGTATAAAATTCATTATAAATATATATTCTGATATTCAAAATTTATCATTTTAAGTTTGCGTCCTTCATTGGCAAATTCAAAAGGTTTTGCTTGATTTGAACATAAAAGTAAAAAAGTTGGGTCAAGCCAGAAAACTAAATAAAAGCAACATAATGGCATTACATCTTCCAATTCCTTTTGTGAAGTGGAATCTTTATACATTTAACCTGAATGGTTTATGATAATATATTCTCACAATGAAACCCTGAAATATAATTAAATTGAAGATATATTTAAAGATATTTACTTTTTCTATTTTAATAGAAAAGCATAATGGGCATGACAAGGGTCATTCATTTAAACTCCATTACTCCAACACATGTAACTTTACACATGAGGCACTATGTTTGGATTCCACATTTGCGAGCTAGAAGAATTTTAGGGGAAAAATTGTAATTTTTTCCTAATTTTATGTTTGGCTATTTTTTTAGATTAAGATTGTAAAAAAAAAAAATAGTGATTGATTTAATTGGTTGAGAGAATTAAATTATTTTATTTTAGATTTATGCCAAAGATAATATCCATAAGATATCTGTGTGGTTGTTGTTGACAATAATAACTCTACACCAAGAGAGTTCAAATTATTTTAAATAAGAAATGATAATATTCTAAGTTTTTTAGGATATCGAACAATGAATAAAAAGAATGAAAAATATACATGAAAGAGCAATTTAATAAACACAACTATTTTGGGGAAAACAATTTAATGTTGATGTTATGTCATAAGCTGTAGACTAAACACTTGCTTCATTTAATTTACTTTATCACATCCAGTTTGGATTGATTAAAATATTTTATAGAATGACACAGTAATTATTTTGATCTCTTCAAACTATGCTTGTCTGTGAAGGGGGAAAAGAAAGTACTTGAATTTAATAATGACCTCAGTCAGAGGTGGCAATATGAGTTGAGCCCGTGAGCTCAACCTATCAACTTGCAAATAAAAGTAAATTGAGTTAAAAAAAAGTGAGTTCATTTTTATGTAAGTCGGACTTAGCCCACCTCATATAATTTGAACTCGTTGCGGGTTGGTAGGTTAGCCTTTATTATTTAACAATTTTAAATTGTTAAATAGTGAACTCATTTATTTTAAAGGGTGATTTAGTTGAACAACTTACTATAATGATTACTTTCCCAGGAATTTGGCTTGGAAAAACAATGATCAAACAGTAATTAGTCCCTCTAATGCCGTGAGTTCGAGGGATGACTCCGTTTTCCAACAGTACAACAAATTCTTCATCCTGCAAGCGCCAAGCAGCGGACGAGGAAGTCAAGAAGAGACACAAATAGAATTTTAGATATCAACAAAAACCAGACAGATAAAGACAAATAATAATAAGCCACGCCTCTATACGAAGTAATGAAAATTTCAAAGCTCCTTAAAACCACGCTAAAAATAGTAACAAGGTAAATGGTACACTTGGGATCTCAGGTGATTTTAAGGCAGAGTTCAATCATGAGAATTTGTTGGTTAAAAGGTGAAAATTAATCAATACCACATTTATTATTTTAAATTTGTCTTGTATTTTTTAAAAAAATTAATGTAAAAGGAGTTTTATTATTACTTGAATAATTAATTTTTAGAAATAAAACATAATTATTTTTATCATAAAAAACTCAAAAAGAAATGAATTTATAATTTTTAAAATTAAAAAAATATTGTTGGTGGGTTAGCCCACAAACTCATAGCAAGTTGATAAGTTGGCCTATATGTAACCTGTATAAGATGTGAGTTATGCCAACTCACCCTACAAAACTTACAACTTGTTGCAATCCAACTTGCGAATTATAAGTTAACTCATATTACTAGTTTTAATTTCAATTTATTCATTTAATGAATATTTCACGTAGCATGATAATGATCATTGGGTTCAATGAAAAAGTTGTAGAGATGTTATTATATAATACTAAAAAAATATTAAATCTCAAATTTTTGAAAGAAATAATATATGTGATGAGTACTTTGATCATGATGATTGTTTTCAATTTTTTTTAAAAAGATATCTTTAATAATTTTTAAATATTAATAAAATTTAATGAATATAATCGACGCACTTAATTTACTTTAGTTGAAAGCGCCGACCATTTTCTTGTTCACTAAGGCAAAGTGCATGGAACGCCAAGTAGCTTTTAATTACATAAAAGAACGCAATGCACAGCTTAAAGTGGTATAGCACTAGTAATTATGCATTGATAATGATTGATAATTATTATTAATATAAAGTTAAAATAGACTCTCTCCATTTTAAATTAGAAGACATTTTTAAGGAGTTTTTTTTATCACAAAATATAAGACACTAGTATTTTAAGTGGATTAAAGTTTCAGTAAATACTTTAATAATATTTTCAAAACCAAATCAAATATTAAATTAAAAGGGCCAATAATTTATGGTTCGTATAGTTCAACAGGGTTGGATCAATAGTTGATTGATGATATAATAATTAAATTTAAAAAATTATATATTTATATAATAATCTAAGTATAAGAAATAAATATGAAATTGCTATTTAACTTAAAAATAAAACTAAACATTTTAATTTTATCATGATTTAACAAGTTACATGATACAATATAACATTAAATGATTAAAAAAAATTGATCATTTTGTAAAAAATTTTGATAAATTTTTTTTTTGAACGTTCAGATTTTTAAAAACTAGATTCAATTTCCATCTTGATTGTGATTTCTAGTTTGACTGTCGGTCCAAATCGGCCTAATTCTTCAAATAATTTTTTCATGCTGATCGAGATAAAATCTAAATTGGTCAACCATCCAATCCAGTTTGGTCTTTTAATCATAGTGCTTCAACCATTAAATGTTATACTAATTAACGTGTTTTGTCCGGTGCAATGCCTGTTCCCCAACGAAGGCAGATAATTGACGATTCCCTCACCCATAAGCCATAGTAATATAATATATTTATTTTGAGCAATATTTTGTCGATAAAAAAAATGAATTTTCAATCTAATTGAACGATTAACTAATTCACTATAATGCTTTCTGTTGATATCCTATAAATGTAAAATATTATTTTTGTTGCAATAACTTTAATGTGTGCGGCAGTGTGGGTGTTAAAAAAGAGAAGTCTCACATTATTTAAGATTAATGTGAAAGCTTTAATATGTTCATTATTATCTGTATATATTTATATAGGAAAGAGATGACTATTTGTGTTCCATTTATAAGGTATTTTTTTTTATGAAAAAAATTTCCCTTCACCATTAAATGTTGATGAGAGGAAATAAATTATTAAAATATATATATTTAACAGGGCAAAGCTAGAGACTTATTAAAATTGTAAAGAGAGATTGTGAGTTTGAAGATTTTCTTCAATATTAATAAAATATTAGAAAGGATAGAAGAGTATATATTAAGATTTGTATTAGAGCAAGTAAATAGATTGAGAGCAATGTTTTAAAAATTAGATCAGATGTTGAATCAAAAAAGTTAACGATTTTCAATTTTTATGACTTAATTTATTAAACTAGTGGTTAGATCGATGATGTAGTAATTAAATTAAAATAATATTATATATATATATAAAATATATAATATGTTAATAAAATGATATAACATAATTGTAAATTAATAATATTATAAATTATGAATTGTTGGACTTTAATAATATCTAATTTTTGAATTCTTTTCAGTTTTCTTTAAATTTTTTAAGCTTTTTTAAAATATTATGTTTAAAATTATCAAATTTTGTGAAAATCGCTCCAATTTCTTGTTCAACTCCGGTTTTCAATTTTATAGTGATTCAACTTTAATCTAATTTAGTTCAATTATAAAAATAATTTTTTATCCAAATTAAGCCATTAACTACTTTGATCAACAATCTAACTATTTAGTTTAATTAATTCAATTTTTAAATCATTAATTGAGAGCAAGAATGAGCTTATGAGTCCAACAGGAGGCATGTACGGCTAAAATCGGGCAATATATCTCTCGTGCGCTGGATGCAGATCCTCTCAGCAGCACCTCCCCTCAGCATCCCACATCTCAGTCCTCCAATAAATATTCAATATTCTATATTCTGCCACATCATCTGGTATAAAAATAATTTTATTTTAAAAATTAATTCTTGCATTAAATTAATTTTATTTCATTTTCTATCTTCAAAATTTGTTTTAAAAAATTACTCTACATATTTTTACAAAAGAATTTATAATCCTACTTATTCAAACTCTAACTTGACTTATTTAATGAAAATTTATTTAAAAAAATCTATAAAATTAGTTAAACTTTAAACAGGTATTTATAGTCTGGCTTATTCAAGCTTTGACATAATTTATTTAAAAAAAATTCATAAAATAAGTTAAACTATAAGTAGATGCTTATAGTCAGGCTTATTCAAACTCTAGCATGATCTGTTTAAAAAAAAAATAAAAGAAAATTTTTTTAGAGTAAATTGAAAAAAAATTAATTTTTAAAATAAAATTATTTTTATATCAAGTGATGTGGTAAAATATAAAACATTGAATGTTTATTGGGGCTGTGACCTGAGACGCTGAAAGACGCTGAGAGAAGGTGCTGCTGAGAGGATGTGGACCCTCATGCGCTAGAGTTGAATGCAATGTCAGGAATTATTTTCATTAACAACCTTTTATTTCCAATGTTCAAAACTGGCCCCATGAATGCTGCGAGTTCAAGGGATTTAGATCATCTTCACATTATCTTTTGATATTCTCTATACTCAATCTCATTCATCCATTTAATGATGTCAAATTGCTAATTATGACATTAAAATAAATATATTATTCATTTAATAATTATAATAAATAAGCATTATGAATTTATTTTCAAAAGCACAAATAATCTATTTCATTTTAATACCATGATTAGCAATATAATACCTTTAAATAAAAAAATTAAATGAATGAATGAGAGTAAGTATGAAAAAATGTATTGAGAGAAAGTATAGGGAGAATCTAAATTCAAGTCAAAACACATTGCTTTTGAGCTATGAAGTACTGATATTTTAAATTACCTCACTGTCCTTACATATTTATATCAATATTATATTTGATATCGATATTTCTTCGACATGTATCCATAGAGTATTGAAATATTATTTTTAAATTTTAAGAAATTTTAATTTTTGATACATATCCAATATTTTGAGTCTATTTTTAAGAAATTAAATTTTATTAAATATTGTGGTATCAATTTTTTTTTTGTTTCTAATATGTTTCTATGATTTGCTTTTAAATTCAAAGATTAAAATTTCCTTAAAAAATAAGTTTTAGATATAATAAAAGGATAACAATTTTTTAATCATAAAAATGTAAAAAGATAATCTTTTAGCATATAAATTCTAAGTATAGAAATATTAGCAGAGCCTAAGCAGTAGGTAATTAAGTAAAGATGTAAGATAAGTATAATTAATAATTATGTTTTGCTTAGTATTTCTATAAAAAACTATATACGTATGCTAGGTTTGATATTTTTTAAATTGAAATCATATTTTTAATATTTTTATAATTTTTTATAAATATATTTGCACATATTAGAAATATATCATATTCTATATTTTTTAAAATAAAAATATCGACGTGTTTGATACGTATGCAACATAGCTTTTGAGTTTTCAAGCACTCTTTTTTCCTTCACCTGAGTTATTCCTTTATCATTTGTGCATTTCTGTTGCCGTATCACCTTAGTTTCTTGTAATGAGGGTTTGTTTAATTTTAGAGAGTTGTCGATGTGTAGTAGAATATTTCTTAATGACAAAGTTATTGAGCACGACTTGGACCAGAATTACCACTGCTACCAACAATTATTATTATTATTATTATTTTACCGAAACAATTATTTCATTTAAATCATTTGGATTTTAGCTTTTCCTCTACATATGAAACCTTAGTGATGAAGAAAATGGCAGGTCCGTTAACTAAAGTAAAGCCTACTTTTCTTTTCCTTCCTCATTTACCCCTACTTTTCTCCACTTCATTTCATAAAATATTTCACACCCATCTCCATATATCTTACTACAATTTAATCATTAAACTTTGAATCATTGGTTTGTCTTGAAAACATTCACAATTACACTCGTATAAATCTCACCCAGGCTTCATTCTCACGTACACGAATAAACACTACCCTTCTTCAATCATATATATGTTTGCAGATCGTCATCAAGATGGAGCCGGACCAAAATTCAGACTCCAACAGCGAAATTATTCAGAACGTTGTTCCTTCTCCGCCGTCGTCAACCTCCGATGAAGCTGAGAGGAAGAGGAAGAGGCGCGTGATTCACTTGATGCCTCGGAAGAGGGCGAGGTGGAGGAAGATGGTGCACGTAGAAAATCTCAGATGTGAGGTTGAGAGCCTGAGATCGGAGAATAACAAGCTTCATCGGATCCTTAAACTCAACTTCGAATCCCATCTTAGGGTTCTTGAGGACAACTCTAAGCTCCGGTAAGAAGCTTTCCATTTTCGCCTGTTCGCTGGGAACGATCTTCTGCAACGATGGCTCTTCACTTTCATTATCATGAATCTAGTAATGTTATTCTTTCTTCCTCGACCTCCCATGAAACCGCCGGGAAGAGGCGGTGGCATCAAATGATGGCTCCGAGGAGGAGGACGAGGAAGACGAATTTGGGATGTCTGCTCCTTCTCGTGCATGCTTGTTTTAATGTCCAAATTAAAGTCTCGGGATTGGGATTTCCTTTCAGTGTCTCTCTCTTTCTTGCACTTACATGAGCCAGTGGATTATATTTGAAAAAAACATACAATTTTAAGAAAATAAATAAATAAAAACCTGCCGATGTGAGTGCATGAGAAAAATCAAGAGAGATGCATAGGCAGGTCCAAAATCTGCGGTCATTCATGTAAAGAAATTAAATGATTTGTTTTTCTTATTTTATTATCATTAGTTGAAATGAATGGTGGAAGCTGAGATTTTGAAGACGAGAGAGCATCTCTCCATATTAAATCTCATTCACTTATTTAATTATGCATTTTGTTTGATGACGTAATTAGATTGCTAACTTTGACATTAAAATAAGCATAATATTCCTTTACCAATTATCATTAATAAGCAGTATGATCTTATTTTTAAAAGAGAAAATACTGATGAAGGACTTCTGGAAGAAATTTATATCAGTCAAGAACTATTTATTATTAAAATTTGAATAAAAAAATGTTAAAATAGACTGTTATTAATTTAAAATAAGTTATTGTCAAAACATAAATGAATATTTATTAATAAAAGACTGACTTAAATCAACAAGTATTCATTTAAATTTAACAACAAGTAATCTTTAATTGATATAAATTTCTTCCAATGGCCCCTAATTGATATTTTCCCTTTTAAAAGCAATTAAGTGATGATAGTGAATAACATAATTATTTTACTGCCTTAATTATCAAATCTCACACCATCAAATCAAAACAATAATTAAACCAATTTATTCAAATCTAAATCCGAATGAATTTCCATTTTCAATTCCTATATATTTGATCTGCAATGTATTGTTTTGTGTAGTTTGATATTTCGGGCGCTCAATATAAGACAATAAAATAATTATATATTGCCAATGGACTTGTAGCTTGATTAGTGGCATGTAATATAAGCTCCCTCAAAAGTGGGAGGTAGCAAGTTTGAAATAAACTTAGACATCAAATCATCTATTATTTGATTCATTATTTTTTTAGTCTTACATTTATTAAGACACTCACGTTAATTTATTATTTACAACGATTAATTAATAAATTGATAATGTCAAAAATATTCTCAAGAAGCAAGCTCATCAGACTTCATACGGTGACGGGTTACAGGAGCTGAAATCCATATTCATGTTTAGTTGACTGTGTGTGTTGTTGCACCTCACATAACAAGGTTTTCTTGAATTTTCATATTGCAAATGGAAAACGAATACTCACGGCTTCAAATATTGTCTTTCATGAAAATTTTCAATAAAACTTGATTATTTTTATTATAATAATGTTGCTATAGTACATCATGTATTGTTTACATTTTTAAATTTTTTAAAATCTTGCATTTGTTTTTGTATGTGTCACGGATGGGCAAGAATGACATGGCTTGGGTTTGTCGTTGCCAACTAATGGGCCAAAGGTGACGATTGGGCTGAGTTGTTATGTTGAAATTCAGGGGGTTGAATGTGCAACGTGAATGACACAAAAATAATATTCTTCTCGGACCATAATATAAATTATTATTAATTAATTTATATTTTTTAAAAAATTGCGTAAAATTTTGATTTTTTAAAACTTTTGATATTTTTCCAATCGTTCCCTTAAGCATAATAAACATAACATTTATATCATGTTTGAATACATATGGCTTTGGATTTAAGCCAAATGCATTGTTTGGGTAATTAATAATGTATGGATTTGGATTTGATCCAAGCCTAAATTTAAGTTCCACTTTAATCTCTTTGTAATTTAAAATTCTTTCTAAACTCCTATTATTTAAAATTCTAATTCAATTTCTTTTATAACTTAACCCAAATTCACGAAGCCTTGATTGGCCCGCCAAAAGTAATTGGATTGGACCGTCAAAATTGATGAAAACAAGCCTCCATCATTAATCGAGATTGGATGGTTGACTTCTACCAGGATAGGACCTATGGAGATGATCAAGACTAGAAGGCTGATTTCTACTAGGACTAAATCAACAACGATGGGGACAGAACAACTAACTTTAATCAAGACTGGACTGTCAACGACAACTGAGACTGGATAGCTGACTTCCACTAGGATCAAACCAATGGTGATCATCAAGAGTGGACCCAATCGACAATGACAACGACAACCAGGACTAGACTGATGGTGGACACTAAGGTTAAACGGCTGACTGCCAATGGGACTAAACCGATGGCGATGACATTGAATGAACGATCGATTTTCATCTGGGTAGGATTGATAGCGACAGCGATGATTGGGACTAAATTGGATCGACGATGATGATCAAGATAGGAAGGTAGCAACGATTGGGATTGGACATCTGACTTCTAATGGGACTGGATAGATGGTGACTAGCGGGAGGGGACTGGACCAATGACAATAAGGTTCGGATGGTTGAGTTTCACTGGGACCCTACTGATGGCAATGACCAAGAGGGGACCTGACCAACGACGATGGCGACGACTGGGAGCGGATGACTATCAATTCGGTCCTATTAGAAGCGGGCTATCTAGTCCTCATCATTGTTGGCTTGGTCTTGGTCAAAGTAGGCCATCATGTCTTGGCCTTTATGTATGTCAAGTCCTAATAAAAGTTAGCCGTTCAGTCCTAGTCATTATTGTCGATCTAGTGTCGATGGAAGTCCAGCCCTAGTCCTCGTTATCAGTTTAGTCCTAGTTGAAGTAGGCCTTTAGGTCCCAGTCAATGCCATCGGTCTAGTCCTGGTGGAAGTTAGCAAACCTGTCCTTGTCTTCACTGTAAGTATGGTCTTGTTAAAAGTTGGTCATGCGATCCTTATTGTTTCTATCGATCTGGTCCCATTGGATGTTGGTCATTTAGTCCTTGTCGTTGTCGTTATCAGTGCGACCTCAGTAGAGGTCACCCATCTGATCCTCGTCATAAAGGTTAGTTCGATCTTAGTGGAAGGCAGCTATCTAGTTCCAGTGGAAGTCAGTTGTTTAGTCCCAATCACTGTTGTCGGTTCCATTCTTAATGGAAGTCAGCCATCTTGTTCTAGTCCTCACCATCAGTTCAATCCCTGTAGGATTCAACTATCTGATCTCGATGGAAGTCAGCCATTCAATCTTGGTTATGTTTGTTAGTCCATTCTTGGTCAGAGTCGACTATCCCGTCCCAATCCTCATCATTGGTCCAGTCCTAATGGAAGTTTGCCGTCTGATCCTAGTTGTCACTTCAGTTCAGTCCTGATGGAAGTTGGCTCTCTCGTTTCAATCATTGTCGGTGCTACAATTTCTGTCGGCTTTAATTGTTTGATCTTAGTGGAAGTTGGCCATTGGGACTGCTGGCTTTAACCAGTCATCCAAATTTCTTTTAGATTCAAATATAAAATATAAAATATAAAATTTTACTTTAGGTCCAAACAAAAAATTTAAAGTCTATAAATTTTAAATGTGATATTTTAAATATAAAATTTTAAGTACAAATTCTCAACTTAAATTTACCATCCAAATGCAACATTAACTTATTCAAAACACCTTCATTCATTACTCAATAAAACAATGGTGTGATTGGAAAAGAATACATAACATCTACCAAATGTTTTGTATTTTGGATAAAATAAAAATTTTAAAAAATATCTTATATTGTCGTCTGGAAGGACTATTGATGAATTATCTCCCTTTTCTCTAACCTATCTGCTATGCTTCTTTATGTTTCTCATGAATTATGCTGTAAATGCTTTTATTTGGTTCAAATCAGCTTTAGCCGATATGTCTATTGCCTTAAGCTTGTCTATTAATGAATATTTCCATTTGAATATCATTGTTCCTCCAGTCTTCTCTATAATTTTTGCCTAGCAGGATCAGTGATCATTACGATATGTTGTACTATTGTTGTCTATTTAGTATTTAGTATATGTTATTCACTTAACTTTGTTATATTATTATGATAATTACTCGATTAGGTTCATATGCTTTTAGCGTATTTTGGTACTAGTTTTTATATTATTTTTCATTACTCCTGGTCTCTTAATTAAGTTTCATATGTTTACAATGTTAATTCTTATATTTTTAAACATAACTATAAAGACTTAATAGTAACTAATATGGACAAAAACATGATACTTTTTTATATTGGCTTGTTAAAATTATGAGAAATTGTATAAAAATAAGTAGCAGGCAAAAAATAACAAGCATGACCTTAAATCTCAATTTGCGCATGTCATCCTTGTTCAAGGGCCATGCTACATGATTGTTAGGTAGAAAGGTTAACAACTATTTTTTTTCATACTATATTCAACTCATCATAATTTTATTAACTCAGCAATCAAATTAATATAATTATGCACGCATTAACAGATTTAACTCTATTACTCACAATAAATACTAACATTGTAGACAGATGAAATTTAAGAAACTTGCATGAAGCAATGAAACAAAAAAAATATATAGAGACTATCACAAAAAAAAAAAATGCTAAAAATTCAGCGACTAACAATTATATTTTTTTCTATTATTAATAATAATATACAAGTGGAATGGTGAGAACAAGTTCCAAAATAAATTCACATTGGATTTAACTTATTTATTAATAATTACAAGAGCTTTCCATGCAACACACAGGTTCTCTACTTGAATTATAGATAAGTTAAAATGAGCGTAAAAAAATGTCTAGTATATCAAGCAAGATGCTTTCCTTATCAATGTTACATGTTAATTTATTAAACCAGTCTCAATTTCTAAATATTGTAGAATCATACAAGATATTAAAAATCTGTTTATTCTAATTGTTAGTGATTAAGGAACATCACTAGTTTATTACTAGTTTTCCTAAAACTGAAAGATAGTTTCTACAAAAGCTTTCAAAAGAGTTTTTGCAAGAATTCCAAAAACTTAAATGTGGGCGATTTAAGTTTACATTAGTTCTTACATGGGCTGAGCTTTTTGGATTTTGGGCTAAAATATTGGGCCTCCTTACTAAGGGCTTTGCAATTTAAATGAGCCCAAAAAATTTCATTGGCCCGGCTTCCCGAGGAATTTTATGTGCCTTTTTATTTATTTATTTATTTATTATTGCTTACCATAAAGTTGTGGACGTCAGCATTTTTTCCCTCGTTATTTTAATCTTTTTCCAAGCTTCATCCGTGCGCGCGCGCGTGTTTAATTTCACGTTTGGATTAGATAAGACATGCATCTCGGTGGTCCAGATTTTATTTTGACAGATCAATTTTAATTTTTCTAAAATATCTAATACGATAAATAAAAAAAAATGTTTCAAAGAAACACGATACACAAAACTATTATAAAACTTTAAAATAATTAAATAATAAATTATTTTTATAAACAAATCAAATTAGATCTCATAAAATTTAAAAATAACTAATTACTATATTGGAACCAAACATGAAATAATGTTTTTTAAATAAAATCTCTATAAAATGATATTTCATTATAAAATTTCTAAGCTATATAAACATAATTATTTTTAAATTCTAAAGAAACAGGTTATAGCTAATTGACAAGAATGTCTGGTAGTTTAGCGATATGAAAGATCTTTTATAGACAAAAGATTATTGTTGGTTTGATCTCAAATATGCCATCAGGATCGTAGTACGCCACGTCTTGTAGAAGCATTACATACACGTGTTGTGTGCATCAAATATTAAATTGTCATTAATTAGTTTCTATAAAATAATTAACCAAATCTGATGAAACACGTGCATGGTTAGGTCTCCTGATGTTGAATGAGTGAGGGAAGGATGACAATCATAGAGCTTATCTTGTTCGTTTGCATCACTGCAAAATTTGTCACCTAATCTCAGACTTGATTTGATTAAAATAGACAAAGAGAAAGAGAGAGAAATTTAGAGGAATTGAAGAGAGAGAAAAGTTTGGGTTGCCTCCAATAATGGAGAACAGGGTGGAGACAATTCACATAACAACAGCCAATATTGGCTTTGATACCAAACAAAAGGCGCGTCACTACAGATTATATGGCCCTGTTTGATATGAAAGATTAGTAAGGTAAGATTGGGAATAAGATTAGCTAGTACTAATTTTTTATGTTTGGTATGAGGTAATGGAACTATTAAGGGTAAGTTTGATTTTTATTTTTTAAAACTTGAAAAATTTTAAAAAACCTTGTTTGAGTGGATGCTTTCAATTTAAATGATTTTTAATTTTATCTTAAAATTAAAAAATAGAAATATCTTAAAATTACTTATTCAAAACATATTACATGAAGCTATTATCATCCCCATTGTCACCTATTATTGGTTGCCATTGCCAATCCCTCCTCGTTGTTACCATTGGCCGCACCACCCTTGATTGCTGCTATCTTCTACCACTTCAATTGTGACCTATTACCAATAGCCACTACCATTGATTATTGCTAGCTAGCTAACCTCTACTTGTTGTAAAGTATCACTTGTTAGCCACCATCAATAGCTATCATTGGTTATCACCATTAATCATTGCCATTGACCACCACTGTTGGATACATTGGATGCCTTAGCCAACAACCATCATTATTAGCCATGGCCAACCACCAACATATATTGACAACACAAACCTCTATCAACACCACTGTAGAAATTGTATTTAACATCATCTTTTAACATTGATTATTACAAAAACTCTTGTTAAAAAAAGGTAGTGGCTTATTTGTAAATAAAGTGAACACATTTAACGTCGGTTTTTCAAAAAACTATTGTAAAAAGTAATTTAATGTCGGTTATTTTGAACATTGCATGTCGGTTTTGTATATAACCAACATGAAATAATAATAAAAAATAAAAAACTTAATGCCTTTTAACATCGATTTTTAGTGAAAACCAACATTAAAAATTTTAAAAATAAAAAATTTGAAAAATCTAGGAATCAATGTGAATAAATAAAACCACATTGGTTTGCACGCAGAACCTGGATTTCAGTTTTAGTTTCGCATTTCTCTGCTCTAGCATTGAAAGGTCACACCTTTTCCTTCCATTGTCTCCATCTAGAACATTCGATCATCATTGCCATCGTGGGTCCATTTATTTTCCCCCGAGAGCCCTCATTCTACCTTCTTCTTTCTTCTTCCTCCATTTTTACAGGTTAGAGATCTCTCTCTTTTTCTCCTCCTTCGCTCTTTTTTCTTCTTTCATTGTTGCTAAATGCTCATCTACTTCAACAATTTTTGATCCTTTATTGCTTTGAAATTTCACATTTCTTCTCCAACCTTCCTTTTCCATTGTTGAAGATTTGAGTTTTATTTCTTATTCTTCACGTGAGGTATTCCAAGTAAGTTCTATTTTTTTCAAATTATTTCCTTTGATTTTTGAAATATTTATGTTAGATGGATAGATTTACATTGAAATTTTATGAATTTGTAATTATAATTGTTGATATTTCAAATTTGATATTGTTGCTGAAATTTATAAATTTTTCTTTTGTTGTTGAAAATTTGATATTGCTAAATTTATATTAAAATTTAAAAATAGCTTGAGATTTGATTTGATTTGGGTTAAATTTGATTGTTGAAATTTTAGAATGTCATATTTTAAGGGGAAATGCTGTTGAATTTTTTTTTCTATTTTTATAATTTAATAAACAAATATATATAATTGCACTAATAAAATATATATGCTTTTATATAATCAAAATTTTTAAATTTTTGTATTTTTTCTTTTAAATTGTTACATATATGTGTTTAGAAAATTCTTAGGATTATATCATTTAAATTGTTATTGTTTAGGAGTTTGATTTGAAATTGCTTAGGATTATATTATTTGAAAATTGTTGCTAAAATTTGTGGAGGTCCTATTTTAAGGGAAAATTTTACAAAACTTTTTTTTAATTTTTACAAAATTTATATTTGATAGTTAGACAATTGATGGTATTTGGATGAATTCCAAGATACACGTTTGATAGGTGTATTGAGATTAGTCAACTTGAAAGCGAGATGTGGATGGACTGATATGAGTTTTACTTGGTTGCTTGAATGTTTGGTAGATATGTTTCCTGATGGTAATATGCTTCCCAACCGTCACTATGAGGCTAAAACAAATCTTGTGCTAGATGGGTATGCAGTATAAGAAAATACATGCTTGCCATAATGATTGTATGTTGTACAAAAAGGAATTTGAAGGTTACATAGATGTCCGATATATGGGGCATCATGAGATAAAGTAAAGAAAGACGTAAGTGGTGATGGTAATGAGATCATAAAAGGCTCATTTTCAAAGTTGCTATAGTATCTTCTAATAATACCATGATTTGAGTGTTCATTTCTTAATGCCATAGAATCAAAACATTTAAGATGGCATTTTGATGGGAAAATATCTGATGGTAAACTTTAAAATTTAGCCAATTCTCCACAACGAAAGATGATATATCAAAAGTTTCCTGATTTTGCTAGTAATTCAAAAAACCTTTGACTTGGACTTTGTACGAATGGAATTAACCTTTTCGGTAATCTCAGCAGCACATATAGTACGTGGCCAGTTCTCCTAGTAATTTACAATCTACCTCTTTGTGTATGAAATGCAGATACATTATGTTGACCATGATGATCTTCGAATTAAAACAACCCAAAAACAATATTGATGCCTACTTGACACCCTTGATTGAAGATTTGAAGATGATGTAGGAGAAGGGTGTCGATGCTTACCAGTAACAGTTCTTTAGACTACGTGTCATAATTTTTTACATGATAAATGACTTTTTTGCATATGAAAACTTGTTCGGGTATAGTGTTAATGGCCATAAAGCATGTCCTATTTATGAAGAAGGCATATACTCTCAATATCTGAAACACAGAAAAAAGGTAGTCTACCTTAGTGATAGGAGATTTCTTAGTTGGTACCACCCTTATTGCAGATTGAAAAAGGCTTTTAATGGCTCACAAGAGTATGATTTTTCTCTAAAAGCATTAACTAGGGAGCGAGTTTACCAACGGGTGGAGAGGATTAATGTAACCTTTGGTAAGAATCAAAAGATTACAAGTGAGAAGAATTTATGGAAAAAGAGGCCTATCTTCTTTGATCTTTCATATTGGCAGTGTCTTAATGTGAGGCATTATTTTAATGTGATGCATATGAAGAAAATTTTTTGTGATAGTCTTGTGGGCACACTCCTACATATTAATAGAAAGACTAAGGATGAGATAAATGCTAGAATAGACTTGACCAAGTGGAATAAGAGAGCGATTATTTGCTCAACAAGAAGAGGAAAAGAGTACTCATCTGCCTCCTACGGCCTATACACTTTTAAAAAAGGAGAAAGCAAGCTTCTATGAGTATTTACATGGTATTAAAGTGCCTTAAGGATATTCTTTTAATGTGAAAAATCTTGTGTTGATGAAAGATTTGAAGTTAATAGGCTTCAAGTCTCATGATTGTCATGTACTGATGCAACAATTATTACCAATGGCTATTCAAAGCATATTGAGAGATGATGTGAGGCATACAATTACAAGGTTATGTAGTTTCTTTAATTGTATTTGCAGCAAAGTCATTGATTCTAATAAGTTAGATGAATTGGAAAACGAAGATTATATCATTTTGTGCTAACTAGAAATGTACTTTCCTATGGCTTTTTAGATATTATGGCACATTTAATTGTTCACTTGGTGAGGGAAATAAGGCTTTGCAGTTTTACCTATCTTAGATGGATGTGTCCATTTGAGCGTATATTAAAGGGATATTCGAAGAATCCATATTATCCTAAGGCCTCTATTGTTGAAAGATTTGTTGCAGAAGAGGATGTAGAGTTTTGTATGGAATACCTAAATAGGGTAAAGGCTATTGGAGTTCCAAAATCTCACCATAAGGGGAGTAGTCTCATAAGTAAGGGAACACAAGGGGTTAAAATGAAGAGTATGTATTGTGAAGAGGTGTTGTAAGCTCATCTTTACATCTTGAATAACATGGAAAAAGTCCAATGTTACTTAGATACTCATAAGAAAATGTTAAAGAAAAAAACCCAAAAAAGAATGATATATAACTAGCTAATGAGCATAATAAGACATTTTGTAAGTGGTTCAAGGAAAAGGTTTGCAATGAGCCTAACGTGTTTGATACGATAAAATGGTTAACTAAGGAGCTTCATTTTGAGGTTGTATGTTAGGCTGGGTTTGACATAAATGGTTATTTATTCTATATGAAAGCCCAAGATGAAAAAAGTATTATATAAAATAGTGGAGTGATGGTGGTGGCTGAAGCTCAACATTTTTCTAGTTCAAAAGATAAAAACCTAAAATGGGCACCCATACCCTATTGTGGAATTATTGAAGATATTTGGGAGATTAATTACACCAAGTTCAAAATTGTAGTATTCAAATGTAAGTGGGCTCATATGAGTGGCATTCAAATAGACAAGATTGATGGGTTTACCTTAATAGATCTCAATAAGTTGGGTTATATTGATGAGTCCTTTATTTTAGAAATCAAGTAAAGTAGGTGTTTTATGTGACCGATCCAACAAATAAGCAACTGTCTATTGTTCTTCAAGGCAAAAGATGGATTGTTGAAGTAGATAGTGATGATGACTCTAGTTTTGATGTTGATGAGATTCCACCTTTCACAATAAGTCCATTTCAATCAAGTGGAGTAGATGAGACACATAATGAATATGCCTTTAGAGATGATCATTGTGAAGGAATTTTGGAGAATGAATAAAGTAATAGTTTTTTTGTTTATTATTTTAATTCATTTGCTTTTTTATATATTTGATCTTGCTTTTTTTTTACTTATATTTTTATGTCTTTGATTTATCTATCTTATTTTGTTTGCAACAGGCATATGGAGGATTTTGGAGGAGGTGATAATCCCATTAATTCACCTAGTAAGAAAAGGGGTAGAGGCCTGACAAAATTGAGAGAGTTGGCTATACATCATGGGACTATAGAGAGGTTACATGTTGAACTTAGCTTTGATTTTGTTCCACTTGGTGCTAAGGGAGATCAATTTATCAATTTCATTGGCCTTCAAGCTCATGGTAAAATTAGTATCTTATACAACGATTGGAGACAAGTGCCGTAAGCTATTAAAGATCAAGTTTGGAAAGAAATTATGGTGAGTATCACAAACATCTGTAGTTGTTATTTTTGTAATATTTCTTAAAAATTTTAACTTATTTAATACTTAATTATTGTGCATGTAAATTATGATATTCCTGCTACTACTGATATGAATAAACATTACTTAAAGAATGTTGCTAAGTAATGGAAAGATTTTAAGTCAACATTGACTAGAGAGTACATCCGTGCAAATGGGAGAAGGTAGGTCAAGATCTATGTCAAGAGTATAATTTTCTTGATCAAGACACTTGGAGATAGTTTGTGGCATCTTGGAATGACCTTGAATTCTACGTGATAAGCTATCACTTAATTTCTATCTAATGTTGTTTTATATGATTCACTGATTTAATTTGTTTTCATTTGCACAGAAAATAAGCATAGTAAATAAAGCAATACAATCACAAAATCTATATCCTCATTACATGTCTTGTAGGGGATATAGAAAAGTTAAGAAAAAATTAATTGAGAAAGATTAAAAATAAATGGAGGAAGTAGCAAAATCAAACCCATTGTTATTTGTTCAGCCCCCACCATGGCTAACCCTTTAAAGAAAATTGAAGGTTGGCAGGATCAAGAAAGGTGAGTATATCACTCCAGAGGCTTCTGTAGTTACTGAAAAGATCATAAATAGTTAAATAAATTTAAATTTATGACTAATTAGTTTTGAAGATTAAGCAATAATTTAGCTCATATATTATAGGATTCACTTGAGGAGAAAGTTTCTCAAAGTTCCTTCACTTTAAGTGAAAAAGATGGATATTCTATTAATTGTAATTGGAAAGCCAGAACATCCCAGTCAAGTTCAAGGTCTTAGTAGAGGATTTGATCTCAAGAAGTACTTTGGACCAACTCCACGAAGCTGTTATAGAGGTATGTCTAGAGATGAGATTCATTAGTTGGTGGCCAATGTTAGGGATGATACTCGAGCTGAGGTTCAATAAGAGGTTAGATAAGAGATTAGAATTGAGGTTCGATAAGAGGTCAAGTGGGAGTTTCATGAATTATTTTGGGAAGACATGATGGCCCAACTTCATGATGAGATAAAATCTATAGTTATTGGCATGACAGTTCTAGGAGTTAATCGTACACCCTAGGTTTGTATTTAATTTAATTTAACATATATTTATGTTTAATTTAATTTAACATAGATTTGCATTTCATCCCGATGTCCCTTGTTATACCAAGCATGAAAGATAGTCATAATCCATCGATAACAATGGTACTGGCACTAGTTAATCCTGATCTTCCCGTACTAAATAACAACGAAGGAATTTCTTGTTATCTTTATTTGGAGATTTTAAAAAAATGTATTGTTTTCAAAGGTCAAATATACAAGTTTGGGTCCATAATTCACCATCAAAAGATTAAAGCGGACCAAGTTAGGGTGATAATTACATGTAACATCCTCAATTTTAAATCTAGATTAATTAAGCTTAAATAGACTGATAAAGTGTATCTATGAGGTGTGTGGCCAGAGAGACCTAACGGGCTTGTTTGGTCTTGATTTTAGTTCTAAACACAGGTTCGAAGGAGAATCGGGTCACCTGAGAATAGAAGAGGAACAAATTTTAAAGGGAGTAATTCTATACCATGCGTTGCGGCGTGCGATTGGTCTGCCACAGTGCATGCATAACATCATGCCTAGGAGACTTTCTATGCCATGCGTCGCGATGTATTGTACATCTACTGTGATGCATGGTCAAATTTTTACAGTAATAAATTGCAAATCTGATGTAAAACAGAAGAGAAAAATAAAAGAGGATGAAAGAGTGGCGAAAAAGCTGAACTAGGGCTTGTAGAAAATAATTGTTGAGAGTAATTTGGAGCTCATAAACACCAAAGGTAAGCTTCCTAGCTTAAATCTTCCTCTCTTCTTTTATCTTATTGATGGTAGAGGTTAGGGTTTGATTTCTAATGGTGGTTTTCGGTCCATAGAGGTTATGGGTCCAAACCTATTGACTTAAATAGAGTTAATAGGGGTAGATTAAGCTAAGTAAACTTGATATTTATGAACTTATGATGATTGGTAGTTAGAGAACATTAAATGTCTGAAATTCTCATAAATTTGGTATTTGGGAATAATGTGGCTTCATTAATGCCTATTTAAGAGCTCAATATTATTAATGAGAGTTAAAGGAAGCTAAGAAGCCTTATGGGTACTTCTACATGAGCTTAAAGAAAATCTTGAGTATTAAAAAATGATGAAATGTTAATGAAAAATAGCTCAAAATGAATATTGATGTTTTGCATGGTAAATGCTTGTAGTGTAACTACTATTGGTACTATTCAAGCTTCTTAGAAGTTTCAAGAGTGAATAGTTGAGGGGTGAAACCTTTGATCTCTCAAAGGTTTGAGGTAACTGGAAGAATTCTATCTTATGCTTGTGTGTGTCTATTAGTTTGTTGATTTATGAATTATTATTGAAATGTATAAACTAGAGAAAATGCAAGTATGGCTTAAATTGTGAAGAAATCCATTAGATTAAATTTATGACTTTTATGCCTTATGATGCAAAATTTTTCTTGAGAACAATAGTAGTGAATTTTTCATATTAATGTTTATTGGGAGTACAATAATTTTTACAAATTAAGAAGCAAAATGAATCTTTATTTATGAGGAGTTTAATGATATTTGTAAATAGGGAAGTTCACTGATTTTAAAAGTGTGAGGTACAATGATTGTGATTTGGGAGTTCAATGACTTATTTGGTTTTGAAGTTTCATGAAATGTGTTTGAGAAGTTCAATGATTGTGTAATGATGAAATTTAATGATTTTAAAAGTGTGAGGTACAATAATTGTGATTTAGGAGTTCAAGGACTTGTTAGGTTTTGAAGTTCTATAAAATGTGTTTGAGAAGTCCAATGATTGTGTAATGATAAAGTTCAATGAAAAATGATAGTATGAAGTTTTATGAATTGTATATGTGTGAGTTATGGTATGAATGTCCATTGCATGATCTTAAGAGGCGGGAGTTTGCTTAGGAAGTGGAGTATATGAGAAATCCACATGGTAAGGTCCCATCCGTGTTATAGATTTCCTAGATTAATTCTATCCTTACTGTCTCACTAGTTCAATGAGGGACTGTTCTCCTGGTTCAATGAGGGACTCGAACCTAGCTAGCTATCCACCAGTTTAATGAGGAAGCTAGTCTAGGGTGTTTGACAACTCATAGTGTGAGAAATAGAGGAAACTGTGATCCATAAGTGATTTGGTATGCCTTAGCCAGGTAATCCCCTCACAAGTATTTAGGCTAGGGAAGTTAAACAATATTGACTATCCCATTGAGTTATAGCCCATGGTTTCGTGTCAAAGGAATAAGGAGGTGATAAAAGAGGTGTGATCATGCATATAGTGATTAAAGACACTTGTTGTCTATCTTGAGTCCATAATAATGACATTTTAAGTTGAGTATTAATTTTTGCTATTATGCTTGTTAATAATTTACTTGATCAACTCTATCTCTATGACAAGTGCTAAAAGCGATATTTTTTAAGTAGTTGCTATTATGTGAGTTGAATTGTGAATATTAAGTTTTTAAATGTCTCATATAGGTTAGAGTATTAATATTAGTTGCCACTTGCATTTAAACTAGATGTCATGCATTAGTATGGGCTAATCAGACTTTAGTTACTGAGTAGTTGTACTCACCCCGTTATCTTCAATATTATAAGAAATAGCTCTAGAGGTGGAGATAGAGGAAAACAACCTGAGGCCTAGGACCGTGTGTCTTTTGTAATAGGCCTCCTTATGTTTGGGTAATTTATGTGTATGACAATTTCGATTGCTAATTAGGATTTTCCTTTTTGTTATTTATTTGCATTAAGTGAATGTAAATTGTGATGGTATTTTAGGCCTTAAGGAGAGAATTGCTTATATTGTGTTATGACAACAGGGCCAAAATACTAATGCAAGTGAGGGTGGTAGATATTATGTGATGTCTTAGGAAATCTTGATGGAAATTGTGGTAAACTCCCCCCTTTTAGATTTTTGAGTTCAAGGGGTTGAGTAGTGGAAATCTTATCTTGAATTATCTCTTGTGTTATGGTGCTACATGAGTTGGTTTTGATGATTTGTATTGGTCGCATTGTTGTTGGTGGCTTATGGTCTTTAGTTTTGGTTAGGACACTTGAATTTTGTGAAATTTATTGTAAAGGCATAAGTTTTGAAAAGAGTGTCCAATTCTTGTTTTAAAAAGAATTTGGGCCTGAGACCAATGCCATTAGTTAGGGCTCAGAAAGAGCTTCCTGTAGACTCCTAGTTTATGTCATTTAGACGTCGCACGAAGATTTAGGGCGCGTTGGAAGTTGGCCTTGATGCTGTCAAATTGACAGCAGATTTCACTGTCAAAATTCATGCATTTGTGCTGCAGCGCATGGTGTCATGAGCCGCAATAGGTGTCATAGAGGCGAACATGCTACGACGCATGTACAACAAGTTGTGGTGCATGCCTTAAAATTTTTCAAAATTTTTCTTATTTCAAATTCTTACACAAATGCACTTACTTATGAAATGATCACTTGCTTTCGCATATTTGCGAACTTTGATTTGCCTCTTTGCAAGACTTGAATTAATTTTGGTTTTATAAACTTGGGGTTCCTAATTTGTTAACTAACGAGAATTTTATATTTGATATTTACTATTGCCTCACTTCCCTAATTACTTGGGATTTGAGTCTAATTATGGGACTAAAGGAGGAGGATATTACATTACACGTGTTCAAAAGGGTGAGAATAATATACATATGCCATTTCCTACTTCTAAGATTGCAACAATAGGCCAAGAAAAATACTCTTTCATTCTATAGCCTAAACATCTTGTGTCAGAAATCGATGCAACATTGCCAGAGGTGAATAGCAAGTTAATATTATGTTATTTTCTTTGAGTTAATTAAATACCTATATAACTCATTCATTTTACATTTTAACAGGAACCTCAAAATGCTATTAAATTTGCCTACTTGGCACAATTATATGAAATTTACAAAGATATAATAGAAGGCATCACTATTAAAATGCCATTAGGGGTCATAGTTATGGAAAGGGGATATGATTTTGGATTCAATAAGAGAGATCTTAAGAAGTTTCTAGATTTAAAGGAGTTAGACATATCATGGGCTAAATTGGAAATATTATAACTTTTCTATATACTTCATTTTTTTTCCATTTCATTTTCGTACTACTAACATTTTAATATCATTTTAATGATAGGTACCTCTACAATATTTGTTGTGTAATAGGAAAACAATACACATTTGGATTTTTATGTCCAAAAACTGTGTAGAAAGCTCACAATGTAGTATATAGAAGGATGATATATGTGATAAATCTTATATCAGATATGAAATTGTCATATTATCTAGCACCAATTATTGATAGGCAAGTATTTATTACTCATGCATGTATATGTGTGTGTATATATTCGGGTTATTTAATACCAATTTAAATTTTTATATGATGTAATTATCATTGATCACTTTGTGTTCTTTGCCCGAATCAAAATGAAGTATATTGGTTTTGTTCTTTGGGCAAAAACTAAGTGAAGAGCTCATATAGATTTTCAACAAGTAAGTTTTAATTTATATAAAACTTTATTTCATGAGATATTTATACTTTTGCAATGTATTCATTTACAAATAATAATAGTGCACTTGAGACATATTATATGCTTACGTTTGGGGAACGCAAGTAAAAATCATTAGTGGAATGGATTTACTCGAATGTAAGTATATATGAACCTTTAAATATCATATTTAATTATCCCTCATATTTAGTTTTTAAATTTTGATTTATTTTAGTGCCATATATAGCCAGGAAGCACGGAATGCAGATATTATATTATTCGTTATATGTATAAGATAGTTCAAGTTGGGAGTACTGAAAGATTACAAAAGGTATTTTATTTTTTATTTTAGTTTAAATTCTTATATTTAATTCCTTAAAGTATTATTCTAATAAATTTTATTATTTACATTTTTGAATATAAGGAACCTTATAATGGAGAAGAGATTGATGGCATTCGAGATGTTTTGACTCAATAACTTCTCCAAAAGTACTTTTCAAAGTGAAGAGAGGTTGAACAAAATTTTATAGTATTTTAATAATTGAACAATTATATATATAGATTAACATATTAGTTACATGGAGAAAATATTATTTTAATTTATTTTATAAATATATAGTATATTTGAATATTCATTGTGAATCTATTGGCTGGCTGTTTGCATTGCTATATAAACTATAAAATTTACAAATTTAAAATTATGGATGTCAAGAAAAACAAATCAATTTTTTTAAAAAATCAAACTTTTAACAACGGTTTTAATTTTCTGCAAATAACCATTCTGAAAAGTTCACTTTTCACAATGGTTATTTCTATTAACCAATGTGAAAAGTGAAAAGTCCACTTTCCACATCAGTTTTTTGTAATAAATGATGTGGAAAGTATACTTTCCACTACCCTTTTTTTAACTACCCTTTATAACCGACGTAAAAAATTCAAAATAATCATTGTAAAAAGTCCATCTTGTAACAGTGCAACTACTGCCAAACAACTGATGGTGGTGATCGATATGTAATGGTTGTTAGAAGTAGCCAATACTAGTTGTAATGTTCGCCTTGACGTTACCAGGACAACACTCTAACACACCATTGTGATAACTCAAATTAATTAAAATTTCAAGTAAAAGTTATCACAACCCTTGGATTTAAAAGTAATTAATTTAAAATACTGGGATAAAAAAAAATCCTTTTTCAATAGTCCTTTGAGCTCAAACTATGATTTAAAATAAATCAAATAGGATAATGGAAGCATAGGAGCAAATAGCACTTAAAAATAAATAGAAGAAAATTGGAATTTCTCTAAAAACTAGCCCTTCCTCTATAGTGCAGGCCACACCGGCTACGATGGATGACACAGAGGGATGAGTCTCTTAGCATAAATTACGCAGTGGCACAATCCCATTATCATGACAGCAACTTGCTGTCATGACAACACTTTGAATTTTTGGAGTGCACCATTTCACCATCTGACATCCAATATGAGCAGTTCAAATGTCCACACGAAGCTCTTTGAGCCCTCTAACTAATAACACCAATCTTATACTCAAATAATCATCCATTAAAAAAAAATGGACACTTAAACTCAAAATGGTCTGTTTTCACATCAAAACACATTTAAAGGTGTCCATTGCACACTACCAAATGCCATTAGCTTCAGAATCACTTGGACTAACTCAAATGGACCACCCATAACATACATGGCCAATCATATTATAAAAATAACCATTCATACTCAAAATGACCATTAAACCCCCAATTCTCAGCAATACAAAAGGGTAGATAAAATTCAGCATAAAACTCATTTTGGTTATTCTAACACAGTTAACACAATGAATCACTTATACTAATATCTTGGCCATTCACACTCACTTATCCACAGGTATCACAATTTTAGGCCGAGATACACACACATTACATAGAGTTTCATATAAGTGATAGCAAAAAAAAAGTAATGATCCTAAGTTGGCATAACCTCAGACATATTCATTATAAAAACCCAAAATGAGGAAAGAGAAGAGCTATATAACGATGTTCTTTACTCTTCGATTGTCCATTCCTTCCCCTTGCCTTTACCAGAGTCCTCACTTATAAAATATAACCACGGGGGTGAGATGAACATCTCAATAATAGAATAATTTTACCACTATCAATTAACATGCACAACCAAAAGCAAGTAAAGCTTATATACTTCAAAAATAATCTTTTATATATTTCAACATATCATTTTTATGAACACAAGTTAGCATGATCATTCTACCATTCGAGTCTTCATATCACCCTGACTGAAACCATAGGCTCTTGGACTAAGTGCACATTTATAATGGCTCAAGATCACCTTTAGTGGTAGGATTACCTAGCCAAAGGTGTCCTATCTCACTTTCAAACTATGATCTCCCCTTATCGTACACAAATCAGGGTGTCATTACTCCAACACCGTATCACTGATGCTAAGAAGCATCAATCTCCAACGCCATATTTCACTTGGATACTAAGAAGATAATCTCCAACATTATGCCTTACTAAGCACTAAGGAGATACAAGTCATATGAACTTTCACTACTCCTTTCTACAAGTGAACTTCCACCCTCTCTCCTAATCATACTTATATATCTCATTTATAACACATATACATATCAAATTCCTATTAAATCCTTATAAAACTTTTGCCACTTTCATTGTTTGCAATTTGTTTTATATGCATAAAATCACATTTTGCTATATACAAAGTTATCAAATCTCACGCAGCAATTTAACATATTTACTCACAAACAATTAAATAATATAATCAAATAGTGTAAATTATTTCGTTACCTCAACCTTTGTCACATAAAAGGATTACCGTAGTTCAATATTAGCTCCACACATTTTATATGCACGATAAAGCTTGAGCAATACTCGATCTACACAATTAATCGATAATTATCAATTATCACTTCGATAAAACCTCAAAATCACTAGATTTCAAGTACCCATAACACCCAAAATCTTCATATAATAACACCAACCCTTTCAAAACACTCTAACAATCCTATTTAGCATTCAAACATACCAAAATCATCAACCAACTATCTATATTGCCCTAAAACCTCAAATTCTCACTTAGGGTTAGTGTGAACCCTAGTCAAAAATTTTAAATCACCGTAAAATCTATAAACCTAAGGTTAGAGGCTTAATTTAACTCTTCAAAACCTTAAGCAAATCAATGGTTTTGGTCTACAACTAAAGGAAACAAAATTAAGTCTCAACCATAGCCAAAAACATTAGAAATTCACATAGAGGGAGAGGGAGAGGAAATGGAATCTTACCCAAAGTGTGGTAAGCCCAATGTGCCTCCAAGATACCTTTAAGATCATACCCTAGCAATCACAAGTTGTCTCCCATTGCCTCCTCATAATTTCACTTATCCCACTTTAGATTTCAAGTATGTTTCATGATTGATAAAACGCATAATTGTGTATGTGTACAGCAGTATATGGCACAGATAGTTCCCTTCACATTTGAAACCTTCCTCTGTGCCACGGCTTGCTCCAATTTTGACCTAGCCCTCTTTTAAGGCTATCAAAGGATCCAAAAACTATATTAATCTCCCATAAACATCATTAGTCAAAAATTCACTTGAAATTACCATTCTATCCTTCTAATAACTTAAAATTCCTAGGTTGAAGATTAAGATGTTATACCAGTGATCAATGGTGGCAAGCAAGGGCGGCCAATGGTGATAGTCAATATATAAGGGCTAGCAAGGAGTGGCTGATGGTGATGGTCAATAGTGGCTAGCAAAAATGATAATCAAGGGGTGAGAGTCAGCAATGATGAATGATCACTGATGGTACATAGGTAGTGATTAATGATAAAAAAAATATGTTTTCAAATGAGATTTTCTTTTCAATTGATTTTTTAAATATAATCAAACTTATATTTTTATTTAGTACACAAAAATAATGCGGAATTTTAACTCATCTTAAGAATGAGCATACATTACTCATCTTTAATATAGATAAGTTCTCTATGGTCTCGAACTTATATATATATATATATATATTTTAATTTTTTACTCAACTAATACATTTACGGTCAAATAAAAAAAAATTGGTAGTTGGAACAGTACTTTTACTTTGCATCATATTCCTAGTAAAATAATTTATATAGTTAACAATAAAATAAGGACCATGTAGGCATGCACTTTTAATTTATATCTTAAAAATTCATTAAATATATATAATTCGATTCTTAAAATTATATTATTTCAGTTTACGTGCTCCATAGCCTAATTTAAAAGGTCTAGCTATCTTGTTTTGAAAATAGAGGAAGAATGTAGAAGTAATAAAGTTGTGTAGAGGAAGAAAATTCACTAAAGTAATTGATAATGGTATTTCACCTAAAGTTCTTTTTGTGGAGTGTATTGGTAGATATCTTATCCATCACGTTGTTATAAATATATAATTCTTCTGTCCTTACTTGTTCTCTCATAGAAAAAAAAAATCAGGGAAAAAGTAAAATCAATGTATATAGGAATAATTATATTACTATATAAAAAAATTATTTTTCTTTTCCAGTTTTACCCTCCGTTTAATACCGCTTACATTTTTAAATTTGATTTCTTACAAAATTATTATTAAAATGTTAAATTATAAAAGGATAAATAATGATATTCAGATTGCTAAAATTTATTATGAATAATTTAAAAATAAAGTTAAAAAACAAAATATCTTACCAAAAAAAACAAAAAACCTTTTTAAAGATATATCATGTTCCAAATCTCAAGATATAATTATTACTTGTTTCAAATAATATTTCGATTGGATGGAGGGCATAAATGGAGGTAGCTAGATTTTTTTTTTTTTTTAGCATAAGGAGTAGAGTCTACGCTTGACATCATAAATTATCTCCTCGAGTGGTACCAAGGGTAAAGGATATATGCCGCTCTCCCAACTATAAGTTATTTCATATATAAGGATTGAAATTCGATCCTTCAACTACTTATTTAAATGATGAAAACCTAACAATCTAAAAAGGATGGGAAATGATGACACGAGAATCCTCTTCCAAATTTCCATGGCATATCAGGAATGTTCTTTTCTTTGATCTTCTTTCATGGCCACTATGTCTAAGGTCATATAGTTTATTCTTTATTCACCTATATAAATTATACCTTGGACATCAATTCAACCTTATCTCATTAATTTTTCCATAATGGGGAATCACCTAACTTCATTTTGCTATGATTCACCAGGATAAAAAATTAAATCAACAAATCTTGGATTTAAATTTAATTAATTTATCTTATTCAAAAGTTTTTAGATTTTAATATTTTAGTTTAAATATATAATTTGTAAAAAAAAAAGATTTTTAATCAATAACATATAGAAATATTAAATGATTTTAATTTATCAACAATTTTTTGAATCGATATCTACAACTTATTTTTTTAGAAAATCTTATCAAAAACTTAACCATTATAACTTAACTACTACAACCGATTCTATAATCAAAATTGAGATTAAATGTGTTAATGGACTTTAATTATCATTTAAAAGGACATATGGTCATTTGGATGAATTTTTTTTTTTTTCACAGCTAATGTAATCATTTTAGACGTGTGCGTACGTGTGTTGCGCGTGTTAAGGACATGTCAAGACTTTCTTAGATCTAGCCAATCTGTTTGATTTACTTTATTAAAATTAATTAGAATCTAATTAATTTAGGTGGAATCAGATATTTGTGTTAATTAGAAGTAAATTCTCCTTATACCTTTTTTTTTTTTAACAAAAGTTCCAACTGTTCATTCAACGAACACATGTGCACGTGCTGTGCACGTCCACTTATTTATATATTTAATTTGATTAGCCATGAAACTTCTATAAATCCCACCTATAATATTCAATAATCCATTACACAAGAACCTTAATTTCTTCAACAATCATCACCATCATCATCTTCTAGTAAATTTGCAGATCCACATGATCAGCCACAGCCTAATCTCGCAAGACTTCAACAACATCTTCCTTCCCCACAACGAAATTATCCAGAACCTTAACGTAAATACACTCTCAGCTGCAACAAATCATCATCATCATCATCAAGAACTTGTTAACGTTGTTTTTCCTTCTTCGTCAACCTCGGATGAAGCCGAGGAGAAGAAGCAGAGGCGAATGGTATCGAACAGAGAATCGGCTCGAAGGTCGAGGATGAGGAAGAAGAGGCACATGGAGGTGCTGAATTGGGTGATGATCAGACTCAGAACGGAGAACCAGGAGCTTGTTCAGAGACTGAAACATGTGTTAGAGTCACATGATAGGGTTCTTCAGGAGAATGCTAAGCTTAAAGAAGAAGCTTCCCATCTTCGCCAAATGCTTGAGAGCTCTTCCAATTTGCAATCGCCTCCATAGATTTCGATGACCATCATTTTCCCGGCAATTTTTGTTGATACCAACAACGTATTTTGTGGGCATGATTGATTTAATTTGTCTCCAAATTTTCTTTTTTTTTTTTCTGGTTTTAGCTCTCTCTCTCTCTCTCTCTATATGTGTGTGTGTGTGAACAGAAAGTGAGTTTTTGATTTCATACGGTGGAAAAGAAACAGCAGCCTTTTAATCCGCAGAGAAATTGGACTTGATCGATTTTGTAAACCTTATTACCCAACTTTGTCATTAATTAGTGTTGTTTTTTATGGTTGGGGGGAGCCATGTCTCTCATGTTTGGATGCTGAGGCTGAAGTAAATAGAAGGGGGAAATATGGGATTTTAATGAATATTCTAAATTTTCTCATCTAATGAGTGCTCGCATTATTAACGTCATAAGATTTTATCGAAGTTTGAAAATTCATACTTGATCAGAAATAAATAAAACGATGAGTAGTGTTACAAATCCTCTCAATTTTTTCAGTCATCTACTTGGTTGTTTCCATCCTCTTATTGTCAGTCAACATGATCGTTGTTCTCTCATCCGCGTCTGCTTGCTCTTTATAATCTTCGCTTCCTTACTCTCTCCGATCTGCATCTTCTTACTCGCTCTCTCTCTCTCTCTCTCCATATATATGTGTGTGTATGTTTCTGACTAAGTCCAAGGCATATAGGGCACAATAAAAGGTAATCCCTTTATTTTAAATTATAAAACATTTTTAAATAAAATCTCACATATTAATAAAGCTTATTAAATACACTTTATAACTTTACTTTTTTAAAACAAAAATATAAACTCTCAAAAATGCCTTTTATTTAATACTCCATTGATGAAAAAATATTAAAGAGAGAGAATATATGAGAAAGATAATATTGAAAAAGTATCATTAATAAAACCTTAGTTTTATCAAAGTGTCATATATTTTGGAACGCTGAATTTTTTTTAAAATTATCTTATAATTTGGGATGGAAGGAGTAGCAGTGTCATTTTATATTTTCTCTGTATTTTGTGCCTACATCTTCAACAACTATTCAATTGAATCAATGATATCTATCATGTCATATGAAACACTCATTAGGTGAGAGAATTTAATTATGACACTTACCGAATCCATATTATCAAAGTGACCTCTTTAATCGCCAACATTAAGTCCATCGAGCAAGTTGGTGGGATGACTTTAATTTGCAGTGAAAGACAAATCACCACTTAAAATATTTTGTTCTACTTGTAATTTGTCAATTAACTATTATTAATGAAAATTAGAGTGAATGAATATTGTACATTTAAGTGGAGTTTAAAATAGAAAACCAAACCATGCAGCCTACCAGTTTATATTAATTAGTTTAAGAAGTTAATCGATATATATATATATATATATATATATCTTTATATATATATATATAAAGATCTATAAGAAGTCATGCCATTTAAAATTTTATGTAGCGCGACTTTCTTGCACATTTCCTTTCTTTCTTCTTCTTCTCTTCTTTTTGGATAGAACACCATTTTTTCTCTCTTCAAATCTCTTTTTCATGTGTCAAACACAACCGATCCCTAGACACTACTAGTACAATTTGTCAACAACTATAATGAGGATATAAATAGTCTCATAATCTTGGGTCAATTAATTAATTAAATCAGTGTGAACACATCATATTTTAATCATATTATCTGATACGTCTGTCGTCCTAACATTTTTAATAACTTAATTTAAAATTTAAAGTGTAATCTCTATCTGGGAAAGCATGAGCGTGAAGGACATAAGTATGTGGAGACTTCAAAATCGTCGAAGTTGACATGCTTACCACACTTATTCTTTTATATGCAAAGAAAATAATGATGACAATCTAACCAATAAACTGAATTGCCAATTGGAATCTTCATCCTTCTTATTGTTTTAATAATTTCAACTGCTTCACATCACTTGGAATATAGATTATGTAATAAATTTCACATCTTTTAACATCTAAATATCATTTTAAAAAGGGAAAATCGTATCGAGGGATTTCAGAAGAAAAATAATTGCACTTGGAGCCCAATGTATTATGAAGTATGAAATTATTCTACAACCCTTTGGGCCCTTTTTGAAAAACTGTTTTACAATGAAAAGACATAATTACCCTTAATGAGAAAAGATAGCAAGTAAAAGCTCAAATTTACAAGAAGATGTTGACATATTCACAACTTTAGGATCATATATATTAACAGGTAATTATTCATTAGTCGTGAAGTTCTTGTTTAGAGTTACAAAGTTTCACATTGGCCAAGTTCAAATAGTCACAAGTATAGGTTTATTTATTCACAAGTGAAAGTTTAGAATTTATGACTTTATATATTTAGAAGGTTTATCTTGACAACAAATTCTCATTTTTGCAACTATAAGTTCATAAATTCACAACTTTAAGTTCATATTATTAATAAGTAATTATTCATTAGTAGTGAAATTTTTATTTAGAGTTGATAAGTTAATAAATTTACAACTTAAAGTTTGAATATTTACAAGTATAGGTTCATCTATTCACAAGTCAGAGTCTAGAATTTATGACTTTATATATTTAGAACTAAAGTTTATCATGACAATAAGTTTAGACTTTTATAACTAGATGCTCATAAATTCACAACTTTAATTCATGTATTTACAAAGTAATTGTTAATTAGTAGTGAAATTTTTGCTTAAGGTTAACAAGTTCATCATGGCCAACTACATAAATTTACAACTTAATAAAGTTCAAATATTCATAAGTATAGGTTCATTTATTTATAAATCAAAGTCCAGAATTTATTACTCCACATATTCAAGACTAAGATTCATCTTGACAGCAAATTTAAATTTTATAATTAGATGTTCACAAATTTACAACTTTAAATTCATCTATTAACAAGTAATGTCCATTAATAGTGAATATAAAGTTTTTTCTTTCTTACCAAAGGCAATTGTGTCATTTCCCCCTAAAACACATCTGTAAAAAGAGCTATTGGGCTTGTAGAATAATTTTAGAATGCATTGGTCCTTAAGTTCAATTTCTTTCCTTTGGGGGCCTTAGGTGCAAGTTTCCCTTTTAAAAAGTTATTAAATCTAGACCATATATATGTCACACCTTGCTCACCCACAAAAATTAGTTTTCAAATTTTACTCATACATGAAAGCATTTCTAGTTAAATGTAAACAAATCTAAACTAAAAAAGGAGTAAAGAGAGAAAAACTAGAGAAATTAACTTGATATATTTTTGTTTATTTACTCAATTTTGTTGCCAAGTTTATTTACACACAATTAATAATGGCTTGTCAAATATGTGTGCGTGTGTAGTTAATAATCTAACGCAACAACAACAACAACAACAACAAGCCTTTATCTCACTAGGTGGGGTCGGCTACATGGATTGCAAGACGCCATTGTGCTCTATTATTTATCAAGCTTTTAGGAATATTATTAATTAAGAGATCGCGTTCAACAACTTTCAAGAGTGTTCTCTTAGGCCTTCCTCTATCTCAAAGTTATATGTTCCACTCTTCTCACTGGTGCCTCCCTTGGTCTTCTTTGTACATGTCCAAACCATCTCAACTGATTTTCTACCATTTTTTCCTCAATAGGTGCCACCCTCACTTTTTCGCGTACGTGCTCATTTTGAATTTTATCTTTACGTGTATGTCCGCACATTCATTGTAACATTCTCATCTCTGCTACTCTAACTTTATGCTCTTGCTGTCTCGTTAGAGCCCAGCATTCACTACTATATAACATTGCTGGTCTGATAGTAGTGCGATAAAACTTTCCTTTAAGTTTATTAGGCACCTTACGGTCACAAATAACTCCTTTAGCTTTTCTCCAATTAAACCACCCAACTTGAATTCTATGTGAAATATCTCCACTAATTTCGCCATCATTTTGAATAATAGCTCCCAAATATCTAAACTTTTCCACTTGAGGTATAATTTGATCTCCCAATTTCACTTCTAAATTATTGTCGAATATTCCTTTACCAAATTTACAATATAAATATTCCGTCTTACTTCTACTCAGACGAAAACCTTTCGACTCCAATGTCTTCCTCCATAACTCAAGTTTACAATTAACCTCTTCTCTTGTCTCTGCTATAAGAACTATATCATCCGTGAAGAGCATACATTTTGGGATTTCCTCTTGAATATGTTTCGTCAAAACATTTAAAATCAAGTTGAACAAATAAGGACTCAGAGATGATCCCTGATATAGTCCAATCTTTATAGGAAAATCCTTTGTTTTACCACTAGGTGTTCTTATACTAGTTTTTACCCCCTCATACATATCTTGTATGGCTTTAATATAAGCAATCCGTACTCCCTTTTTTTCCAACGCTTTCCAAAGTCTCTTGGTATACGGTCATAAGCTTTTTCCAAATCAATAAAAATCATGTGTAGATCTTTATCTTTACAACGATACTTTTTCATTAATCCCCTTAGTAGATAAATCGTCTCTGTAGTTGATCTACCTGGCATAAAATCAAATTGATTTTCAAAAATACTTGTCTCCAATCTCAACCTATACTTAATTACTTTCTCCCACAATTTCATTGTGTGGCTCATGAGTTAAACAAACCATTTGATTATTATATTACTTGTTAATTATGTAACTTTACTTGTTAATACCTTAACAGGACTTGTTAATACATAACTTTTCTTGTTAACCCCATGACTCCCATAGAAGAACTGTATTACTTGTTAATCATATAACTATACTTGTTAATGCCTTAACAAGACTTGTTAATTACTTAACTTTCCTTGTTATCCTATGACTCTTGAAGCAGAACTATATTACTTGTTACTCGTGTACTTATACTTGTTAATACCTTAGTAGAACTTGTTAATTACTTAACTTTCCTTATTAAGTTTTTGATTAACACAATAGAACTACATTATTTGTTTGATCGCATAATTTTACTTGTTAATACCTTAACAGAACTTGTTAATTACTTGAACTTACTTGTCAAATACATGACTCCTTCAATTGAACTGTATTACTTATTAATCATGTAACTTTACTTATTAATTGCACAGTTTGACTTGTTAATTACACAACTTGAGTTGTTAACTAAGGGTAATTTATTTTCAATTTAATTTTGGAGGACTAAACTAAAGTTTTAAAATCTTTAGGGACCTACTAAAAATTATGTGTCTTCCCAAGTCCTTAACTAAAATTCTCCCTTAATGTTATGTTCAGATACATATGAATCCAAATCCAAGTTCTATCTCAATCTCTTCATAATTTAAAATCCTTTCTAAACCCCTATTATTTCAAATCTTAACTCAATCTTTTTTGTAATTTGACCTAAACTCATGAAGGCTTAATTGGCCTGCCAATGGTAATTGGATCAGACAGCCAAAGTTGATGAAAACAAGCCGCCACTATTGATTGGGACCGAATAGTTGACTTCAATAAGGACTAGATCGACAGTAACAACCAATGAGGGACGACTAACTTCTATCGATATTGAACTAATGGTGATAATAGGGACCAGACAACCAACTTTCACTAAGACCAGACCAATGACAACCACGTAGATGGGAAGATCAATTTTCATTGGGGTTAGACTAGCAGTGATAGCGACAACAAGGATAGAATAGCTGACTTCTATTGGGACCGGACAAACAGTGATGATTGAGACCTAACGACTGACTTCCATTAAGACTGAATGACTAACTTTCACCAGGATCAAATCTACTGTGACTACCAGGATAGGACTGAAGGCAATAATGAGAATCGAACAACCAACTTCTATCGGGGACCGAACTGATGGCTCTTACCAAGATCAGACAGTAGACTTCCATCAGGTCTAATCTCACCCAGTCCTAGTGGAAGTCAGTCATCTTATCCTATTTCTCATCGTCAGTCCATTCCTGGCAGTCGCCATTTGTCGGCCATAGTGGAAGTTGGTCGTCCGATTCCTGTCGTTGTTGTCGATTCAATCCTAGTGAAAGTTGGTTGTTCGCTCCCAATTGTCGCTATCGATCTGATCCTTGTGGATGACTTGCGATCCTTATTGTTGTGTCAGTCCGATCCCCATCGAAGTCAACCGTCCCGTTTCGGTCATCACTGGTGCTACAGTCCCAATTGGCTTTAACTATTTGATCCCGGTAAAAGTTGGTCATTTGAACCATCGACTTTTACTAATCATCCACATTTCTTTTAAATTCAAATATAGAATTTAAAATTTAAAATTTTACTTTAAATCCAAACAAAAGATTTTAATACTATAATTTAAAATTTTTTATATCATCCAAATAATAATTTAAAATATATGAATTTTAAATATGAGACTTTAGGTCGACCTTGTTTCATATTTTCAAATGTTTTAATCCTTAAGATCATGAAATGAGAGTATCAAACTTTTACACTAATTCATTAAAGGACTTTTGGTCAACCTTATTTCATATTTTCAAATGGTTTGATCCTTACTTAGATTTAATTCAATATGCTGGTCTTTTAATTAATATCATTCTCCCTGTTGAAAACATTATTTTAATTACAGTGATGCGTGTCATTGAGGTGGCAACCAAAATCTCCTCAAAGATCATATATGCTGTTTTAATTTCCAACGACATTTAACTAAGGAAAAATTATATATGAGTCTCGTGGAGTAAATGTATTTATAAATAAATTTTATAAAATTTAAAAATTACAACTAGGTCCCTTGAGACCTAAGTGTAATTTAAAATTAGGATAAAAAGATAACAATAACCTTATTAAACATATATACATTACATCAATCAAATAATTTACAACTATTGCATTAGTATTTTACAACTATAATTTCAATTTTTTGCAAAGAAAATGATAGAGATTCCAAAAGGATCAATTAATTCAAGTTAGATTTCAAGTGCCAAACTTCAAAAATTTATAACTCAATCTTTTAATTTCGCAAGTGTGTTGTAATGAATTTGTAATTTGTTTTTCAAATGTTTTAACATGGTTAAAGAATAAAAAAATTATTTTTTTGTTAAAATTTAGAATATAAGTTGCAAATTTATCACAATAAAAGTTTCAAAATTAAGAAATTGGGTTGGAAATTTTTAAAGTTTGACACTTGAGACTTAACTTGAATTAATTGGTGCTTTTGAGAAAGGACCTCTGAGTTATTCTTCCCTTTTTACAATTATAACTTTATATATATAATAATTGAACTGATTAGTTTAATTATTGGATATGTGAAATTATAGTTGTAAAAAGTTAAAGTTATAATTATAAATTACTAATGAAATAGTTATAAATAATTAATATTAAGCTTTGTTAATAACACATGATTATAATCAGTTTAATTATTAGATATATGAAATTACAGTTGTAAAAAGTTAAAGTTATAATTATAAATTACTAATGAAATAGTTATAAATAATTAATATTAAACTTTGTTAACAACACATGATTATTTAACTATTAGATATAGAAAATTATAGTTGTAAAAGTTGAATTATAGTTATAAATTGCCAATGAAGTAGTTATAAATTAATTATCTTATTAACGTAATATATGTTTAATAAGAGTATTATTATCTTTATAGTCTAATTTTAAATTACACTCAGGTCTCAAGGGACCTAGCTGTAGTTCCAAATTTTATAAATAAGTCCACTCCACAGGGTCTATACATAATTTTCCCTACAACTTATTTATTCAACGTAACAAGTTTACACACACACAGCGCAAATTTGTGGTCGTGGATTTTTTATGTTAAATTAATCCGTCAGAGGAGAAAAAGAGATTTGTGATCAGCGCGCATGTCTCACGTCTATTTGATGATAGTTCAGTAGGTTCAAGTTTGGCAACATATAAAAGAGACACTTGATGATGGTTAGGGTTTGGTATTATAATTTATAATGTAAAATTAATATACTAACACTTGTCAAATTACCCGACAATAGCAAGGAAGGTTGAAGTTGGGTTCTAATTAATAAAATATTGAGAAAAAAAAACGTAGAAAGAAACATTAATTCAGCCTGCGTGAATCATGAATAATAACCAAATAATTAAACACAACAAATTAAACCAAATAGGAGAATGACAATTGTAAGCCTTCTAAATAAATTAACATATTTTCTTAAAAAAAATTTTGAGTCGTACGCTAATGTTCCTTTAAAGTACTAAGACAAAACCTGCCAACTACTTATTAAGTGATGAGAATTCATGCTACTCATATCAACATGAGTTGGCTGGTCAGTGTCTGAAATATAAAACTTAAGTTACACAATTTGGCTTCTAAACAAATTTATATACTAAAAACATTATTATTAGTTAGTAGCTAGCTAGATTAAGTAAAGTTGAGGTCCAAGTTGGATTTTAGGATCTCACTAGGGTCAGGACATGCTTCTATATTCAAAGAACGCATACAAAAGTACTTACAGGTTATCCACTAATAAAAGTTTCATATCAGAGGTGGCATTTGATCCCACAACATTTAAATTTCTATGAAACATATATTAAAACCAAATATTATTAATAGATAATAGATTTGATATCACAAATATTTAATTTTTAAATTTTATTATTTGAATAATTAAATAATCATGTCAATATATTGTCCTTAACCAACAAATGGTCTTATCTTATTGATATTCAGCAAAGAAAATTCAAAACAGGAAAACAACTTGAGAATTTAAGAATCAACGTACGTACAAGTTCAGTGGATTATGGCCTTAATTAATAAACATATATAGTAACATAGTGTTGCGTGAAGAATTATTCCACAAGGCACCGTGCGACATAGCCTATATGTAGACTTTGATCATTATAATTATATATACTGTTGTTGTTATTGTTATTATTAAATTAATTAATAAACCAAATGTGGGGATTTGTCAATGGAAACATTTTATATTGGTAGGTAGGACGTCTCTATTAATTAACTTAGAGCTTATCATGTTTGAGCCAATAACATCAAAAATTGGTGAGCTCAGCTGTTGATGAAGACAATATACAAAAGCAAGACCAAAAGCAACAGGAGCTGAATTTAGTAGAAAAGATTAGTCCCTTATAAAATAATAAATTAAAATTTTTGAATTTCTAATGGAAGAATTGCCAACATTTAGTGCCCAACCATGCCTTGAATAAAATTACCTTCAATTGAAAAACACCTATGAGCAATCAAAAAGACAAAATATAGTTAGTATTCTGCCATATGCATGGTTGGGGAATATAGTTGGGATATATTAAGCATATAAATTAGTAGGTATGAAATAGATTAATTAATAGATTTAGGTGAACTTCAAAAGATTGTTATTATTCAATATTTCATCCGATCTTAAATGTATTAGCTAGTTGAGGGACTTGCTTTCGTCTTATATATAAGAGTAATACCCAAATCTATTTTCTAAATTTATAATTGTTTAATAACATGGGTAGTTTCCAGTGTAAAATGATTGTGGGGGTTATTTTATGGAAAAATAAAAATATTTTGACATATAATTAACTTAATTAATTTTCTTATCCAGATCTTACATTATTTAAGGTTCAGAGGAAGTAATAATATAAATATAATAAATATTATGTAGATTAAATTTTATGTCATAATTTTTCCTCTAATTTTTTTTTTGGACCTGGAAGAACATCTTTAAGATATGAATTCAATATCATATCTCATTCCAACATCTTATTAGGACATTAAATTTCTAATAAAATTTAATTTGCACTCATAAGAAACGATAGTTATATTTCTAAAAATTTTAAAAATAATATGTGACTTTTTAATTTTGCTCTTATTTACAATTAATAACCATATTAAATTGTAGCTTAGAAATTTAAATTATAATAAATAAATAAATGATACAATTAGAAAAAAATTAATTACTCTAAATTTATCTTATATTAAGGACAATAATTCAAAATTTGCCTTATATTAAGGATCAAGGGAGGGAATATTACGTTACTAATTTACCTATATTCAACAAGTCCTTTAATTTGAAACTCATAAAAAGAAACTATGTACTTCTTCCAACATCAATTGATACTATGGATTTTCCAACAAACCTAATTATGTCAAAAGAAACCTTAAAATGAGACCTTGGAAGCAATGATTATTGGGTTGGGTGGATAAGGAAAATCCATGGACGGCAATTGAAAAAAAAAAATCTCTCTATATAACTTTTTCTAGATTTGCTATGCAAGGCTTCGCCTAGGTTTAGAAACATACATGTTGAAAAAAGTTTTTATAATTTTTGAGACAAAACAATTCTCACCTTTCATGACTTATAAGGCCAATAGATTTAATATTATCCTCAAGTATTATTTTTTGAAATATTGAGTCACTTGTTATCACTTATTGCAATTGGTTGCCAGATAACAGTGCATGTTTGGTACGGAAGCATTCAAGCAGCTGTGTGAGATCAGAAGGAATAATAATGGAGGGGGGAGGCATTATTAAGGTTTGTGCTCCACACACCCAATATTATAGCCTCTTAATTTAATTTGTTGATCCAATTATATCATTGTTTTTATGTGTCTATTTAATAGTTCATGTTCAAGTATTGTCGACCTAAATTTAAGGTAATTCTCCTAAAAATGTTTTATACATTCGCACAAATTCAAAGTCATCAAGACTTTATGTTTAAGAGGCTGTAGGCCCTTCTATTAGAACCAATGCTTGTTGGTCTAATTATATTAATTTTCTCATCCACGTAGTTAAATTTAATTATTAATAGATGATAATGTCTATCAGAAGTCAATTCAACTACTAATTTGACATATAAAAATAATATTATAATTTAAGGTATTTGACTTGTGTTAGACTATTTTTTTAATTTTATGACATATAAAACCAGTGTATGTCTCATGTGTAATATCACCAAAATTACCGAAATACTTAACCATAGTAATTACAATCTACCATGGTAATTAGGGAATAAGCTATCCCAAGCAACCAGCCATGGCAAATCCTTTAACCCTAGTTATGAAAATATCTAACTATAGCATAAAAGGAAAAGACTTAATTTGAAAGCCTATTAGAGTCATTAAGGTTTGACTTACCATTCATAATCATACAATTAAGCCCTACCATTCTGCCATGGTAGAATAGTTTGAGACTCATATATGTCATAAATTTTTTTATAAATATGGGATCCCAACTTTTAAAATGACTAAATCAACTTTCTAAAGCAAAAATAAGTAAATATCAAAGTTTATAAATATTTGAAAGTATGGGATACCAATGGTGGTCAAAAAAATAATTTTAAATTAAATAAAATTCATCTTCTCAAAAACTAGGTCATTTGCCACAGCGAACCATCCTTGTGCCATGGTTGATGACACAGAGGTCATCTTCCATGGCCAAGCTACTTATTCACCATGGCTTGAACCTTCTGTAACATGCATCATGGTAAAGGCAACATCTACTGTGGTGCACTATACAGAACTCATGATAGCAACTTGTTATCATGATTGATCCATGGCCAAACTTCCTACTTACCCCAAATCCCACTATCTAACGTCTGAATGAGGTGATATATGTGTCCACAAAACACTTATTCAGTAAACTAGCTAATGACACTTATTTCATTTCCAAATTAATTCATACTACCAAATTGGACACACATAACTACATTAACCACTTTTTTACATTTTAACCTTAGAAGGTAAAGTGCCAAAAGTTTACAACCACAACTAGATCAAACTCAAGGGACTTAGAACCACCTGTGCAATACACCATGTCAAGCAAAACCCTTGTTAATCTCATCGTCAATCCACAATCTGAAATTCATAAAATAAAGAGGGGGAGGTTTTTGATACTACATTCCAAAATAAGCTTTCATATGCAATAAAACAATCATATTTACATTTGCACAAATATTTAGGCCTAATCAAAATGTGCAAATCATTAACACATATATGGACCAAGATGTATTCCCCCTTCTCGAATATAGGGGCGTCACAAATCCTTGTTACCAACTTTGCTAGTTGGAATTTAAAGATAAGCCCTATTACTACCTTCGTAAGGTGGGGTTTAAGGGTACAAGTCAAGAGCCAAATATTAAGGCCTCATGGTGTTAGTTTAATCCACATGGATTCAAATTATTATTCTCTACTAAGGTGAACTCCCGCCATCATTATGATCATATTAATATATCACAAGCTAAACAACATATAGCATGTCTCATTGTCATTATACTCATTCATCAATATGTTCCAAATTAAATTTCAAAAATTTTCAATAATCATTTAATGGCTAATTGCCATTTCAATGTTTTATCATTTCATTAATATACAAAGCCATGCTTGCATATTTTCAACGCAAAACAATATATTCATTGAGATATGTAGGAAATATAATTTTAAAATTCACAAACATCCACAATTAAATTAACAAGCAAATAACATGACATAGATTCTTCCTGTCATCTCAAACTTTTAGGATACCAAAAGTTACTCGTCAACTAAACTTGCTTCCTGAGCTAGAATAGAGCTTAAATGGCACGCAACATAGTTAAACTTTTAGGATACCAAAGGTTACTTGTCAACATTTAACCTACTTCAAATTCTCTAATTTCACACTTTCATTTTCCAAAATCCCAAACCCTTGGGTTTTCTTACAACCAATAGGTACATTATCTCCCATTAGCTCCATTAACTTAAATAATATCAATGATAATGCCCAAAGACTCAAAATTATCATTAAAGTGTCTAAGGTTTATCCAAACCCGAGACCCAATATCTCAACCTTATAGAAACTTGAAATCTAGGTATAGGAAGCTTAACCAACTCCAATTAATTTCATTTAGATCAATGAGTTTAGACTTAAAGTCCTAAGGTTTGAAAATTATCATCTCCTCTATAGGCCCAAGCTCAAAATTAGAGTAGAGAGGAGAAGGAAGTTAGAGTGAACTTACCCAAAATGACTAGGAGCTTCAAATCTTCCCTAAGACTCTAAGAACTTATGCCTTAGTAAAGCAAGCCCAGGGCCCTTCGTGTTCCCCCAAATCCTCTTCTATTTTCTTGCATGCTTGAAGCTCATTTAGTTCAAAATTTCAACCGTCCACCACGGCACATGATATAAAGATGGTCAACTCATTTCTGTTCAAAACCCAAGCAACCCAGTACATGTCTAGGCCCAATCCAAGAGCTATAGACAAAGCCCAATAGTTTCATTAGTTATCTCTAAACATCCTCAAATCAATCGAAGCTTAAAACTACTTATTTACCCCTTGATTAATTTACTTAATCCATAGATTAAATTTCATGATGTTACATCATGTGTTATAAAAGTATACAAAACGAGTCATATTGCTCATGCATGACTTATAAATAGTATGTTTTATTAGATTTTTATATTACATGTAGATTTAATGAGCATATAATTTTTTTAATTTTTTTTTGAAAGTCTCATGTAATATTATTCACAGGTACGTAGTAGGCTAGTTATGTTTAATACATTTTATGTTAAAAATCATTCAGTGATATATATATATATATATATATATTCAACTACATTAAAATTTTCACGTGCTATCCAAAAAAAAATTGATTTATATTTTCTCATTAAAGAAAGTAAACGGCTTGGGAGGATATGCTCATAATCGAAGACCCTTGAATTCCATAAATACTCTTTTCTTTTTTAAATATAAAAAGTTTAGGTGAGTTGTGTTTTAGATTTATCAAGATCATGAAATGTCAATGTAGTTTAAGTCTAGAAGAAAAGGCTAGTCTCTCACAGTGAACCAAGGTTCAAATTCCTGCTAAGAGAAGTGTCTACTTTTAGTACCTGATTATATCTCGAATAAAGTTTCCTCCAATAGTAAGATAATACTTGTGAGCAATCCAAAAAAAAGAAAAGATCATGATATATTTATGGGCTCAAAAAATTGTTAGAGAAATATTTATTGATCACTCATCAACAATATTTTTACATTAACAGTTATATTTGAACCCATAATTTTTGAGAATTATGAGTCAATTTTTTATAATGATCAATCAGACAATTCTTTGTTGGCTCTATACATATTCTGTAGAAGGCCCCATCATAAATGTTCTTATCACTATGGTAGATATTTCCCACAAATTTTCCATATATTAATAACATGGCAAGATGGACTTGAAAAGAACATATATATTTTCCAGAAAATTACACTCCCACACATTGTTTGGTTGGTTTTTCACATCAAATAAATGTTCTTCAATTCCACTTCACCGTTATATCCCTCTTTTTTTTTTTAATTTAGTATCTTGAATTTCTCACTCTTATCTATTAATTTTTTGCGTGTAGTGGATAACCCCCTAAGTTTATTTTGTTATCATAACGAAACAAAAAGAAGCCCCAAAAAAGGAGATACGTCATTTACAGTATAAGACAAAGTGGCATTATTCTAACGTTATTTTTTTTTTTAATTTAAGATTTAGAAAGACACATCATTGGCAAATTAGCAATTGTACTGAGCAACTTTCAGGGACAATTGATGATAGTAACAAGAAACTTTCACTTTTGAGTTGATAGTGAGAAAGATAGAGATGACAAGGCGTGTGTGTTTGTGTCTTTGACATCTAGAAATTAAAGAAAAGGAATCATAATGGAAAATGTAAAAAAATTGTTTTACACAATGAACAAGACCTTTCAATTGTTTTCTTAAACATTTTTTATACTTTAAACTGGTTTTGAAAGCTCAACAAGCTATAAATCATCCGTTCTCAGCCATAAATTTTTAACAATAATTTGCTTTGGTCCTTTATAAAAAAAGAATTTATTTTATCTATTGCACCAAAATAAACTTAATTAATACTCAAATTTAAATATGCTAAAAAGACATTAGTTAAAATCTATCATTAAATCTTAGGGGATAACTGAAAAATAGCTCTCTCTCTCTCTCTCTCTCTCTCTCTCTCTCTCATGAAAAAGTAGCATTCTCTTTGAACCAAATATACATAGAAGACATTTTCTATCATATAGTGTGTGTTAATCCAAATTAAATGTAAGACCCTTTATAAAAAGTCAATAATATTAATTTTTTCACAATATCTTTATTAATTGTATTGTAGGGAGAGATTATATAAAAAATAAATGTTAAGGGTAATTAAGATAGGTTAGTTTTAATATCATAGGGTAATTTTTTTTTAGTAGTGACAACTTTTTATCATTTTAATGGTATAAATCACTTTTAACTACTTTTTTTTTAATCTTTGTGAAGTATTTAAAATTGTTCTATATTTTGGATAGGAGGGAGAGGGAGTGCAAATTATTGGCACATCTATTTCTAATAACTAATTTGACTATTTTTTAATTCTTCTGATTTGGTTAAAAAGATCACACACCCACTCTCTATATATAGTATATCAAAGGGAGTAACATAGAAATTAAATGGGAAAAAACATGTTAAAAGCAATCCATAGAATGGGTTTAAAGTACAACTATCATTCCATCAGCTGGTAGATTATTAGAGAGGATCTGTGGAAAAATATAGTGGGCATATATACTTATAGAAATTAAAGAATAAAAAATTATATCGACCTTCTCTATATTCTTAATTAATTACATAGACTTCTCTTTTATTATATTTTAAATACAAACACAAACTTGTATAGCCATTCAGATTACATCATGAATTAGGGATCCATTATAGTAGCGAGGGATAGATTAATAAAGGATAAATGAACAAATTACACTCTAAACTTTAAATCCAATAGTATTATAGACATGAAACTCATTTTTTGTATAAATTATTCCCTCAACTTTAAAAAAGGGTGCAATTTGACCTATATTGTTAACAAAAATTAACTTTACCATTAATTGGTTAATCAGAAAATAACATTAAAAATTCCAGAAAATGACAACAAAATTATAATAAAGATTAAAAAAATACAGGAAAAGATCCAAAAAATTAGAAAAGGAAAATTTTTTATCCTTTTCTGTAATGTTTTATATCATTTTCTGTTATTTTTTAATTAATTAATTATCAGAGTTAACTTTTGTTAATAGTAGAAGCTAAATTACACCGTTTTTAAAAATTGAGAGAATAATTTATAAATAAATGAGTTCAGGATATATAATATTATTGGACATAAAGTTTAAAATGTGATTTGCTCATTTAGCCATTGATAAATAAGACACTATTTAGTATAAAATTTAACTAATAAACGTTTTTTATTTTAGAATCCTAAAAAAACAAGAAGAAGAAGAGACCTTTATATTTTAGATAAAATATGAGGTGGTCAGAATAATTTATTCAACCACACAAAAACGAGGTTCAATAGGATGGTTTTAGATTTTGTGGTTGTTGTTGTGCCACATCAGTTATTGCACTTTTCATAATGGTATACTTTATTTCATTTCGTCTAACTATGCATACATACATACATACATATATATATATATATATTATATTCGATTGAATAACTTATAAAAGTTCATTGAATCTATTCGCCAATGAATCAAACTTATCCATTTCTGCCACCAAATTATTTTGGTTTAAGGAAATAACGTAAACTTTATCGTTCAAAATATTTATGGCTACCAAAAAAAATCAAAAAAACTCATACAAAATAATGTAATTAGTTAATGTCCATCAAAATATTTTTAACTTTAACATTTAGT
>NW_026555341.1:32185568-32369998 GCF_029017545.1 Prosopis cineraria | reverse complement strand
TCTGAGAGAAACCTTTGATAAAACGCCGGTAGTAACCTGCTAATCCCAGAAAATACGGATCTCAGTTATCGATTTTGGTCTCTCCCATTGCATGACCTGCTTCAACTTATATGGATCAACTGCAAATACCATTTGACGACACGATATGTCCCAAGAACCTAACCTCTCTCATCCAAAACTCGCACTTACTGAGCTTGGCATATAGCTTATGATCTCGCAGAAACCTTAGGACAGTCCTTAAGTGTCTGGCATGCTGCTCCTCATCTTTAGAGTAGATCAGTATATCGTCAATAAAAACTACCACAAACTGATCCAAGAAAGGTCGAAAAATGCGGTTCATATAGTCCATGAAAATCGCAGGCGCATTAGTCAACCCGAATGGCATAACCAAAAACTCATAATGACCATATCGAGTCCTGAAAGCAGTCTTTGCCACATCCTTCTCACTAACTCTTAGCTGATGGTACCCTGAACGTAAATCAATTTTAGAGAAAATCGTGGCACCAACCAACTGATCTAAGAGATCATCGATGCGAGGCAGTGGGGTACTTGTTCTTCACCGTAACCTTATTCAACTGCCTGTAATCGATACACAATCTTAAACTACCATCCTTCTTCTTCACAAATAAGACAGGAGATCCCCAAGGAGAAACACTAGGTCTAATAAATCCCTTATCTAACAGCTCCTCAAGTTGCTTCTTCAACTCAGCTAACTCTGAAGGAGCCATTCTATAGGGAGCCTTTGAAATTGGCTGAGTCCCGGTACCACAGTCAATTGAGAATTCAACCTCACGTTCTGGAGGTAATCCTGATACATCCTCAGAAAACACCTCTGGGAACTCCCTAACAACCTCAATTTCATCCACTATACCTGTCTCAGACCCTTGGGTAGCGAGCACTACCACGTAAGCCTCACATCCTTGCTCAATCAATCTTTCAACTTGTAAAGAAGAAAGAAAACAAGAAATGACCAGGGTATTCTTTGATCACCTCCGGTACTTTCTACCAAAGTCACTGTCTTAGTCACACAATCTAAGACAGCACCATAACTGTCAACCAATCCATACCAATAATTAAATCAATCCCTTGCATAGGTAATTTGATCATATTCACCCAAGTCGATCGCCCATTAAAAGTCATCTTAGTCCTACACACACACTGGATCGACCAACTAAACCAGAAGTAGAGGAAACTTCTATATCATGGGGCAACTGGTCAACAGGCATAGCCATTCTATCTAAGCGCTCGGCAGAAATAAAAGAATGCGTCGCACCACAATCAAACAAAGCTTCTAAATCGAGGCCACAGATAGAAACCATACCAGTGATTAGATTCGATGACTTCCTAGCCTCCTCCTGAGATACTGTATACACTCTACCAAGAATCACGTTCCTCCGGTCCGAGCTCTCATGTAAATCAGGGCAGTCACGGATCAAATGGCCTAATTTTCCACACTTGTAACAAGCAAAGCAGCGACCAAAATGAACCCTACCACATCTATTGCAAGGTGACCTCGCTGTGCTTAGAATTGGGGCTTGACTGGTCTGTGAAGAACGTGCTGGAGCGTTCCCAGAGAAACGAGAACCCCCAGATCTCATATTACCACCCCGATTACCTTGAAATCTTGAACCCCTATTTAAATTTCGATTACCAGAAGCAGAAGAAGACCCGATTCTAAAGGAACCACTAGAAGAAGAACCAGAGCTAAAACCCATTCTCTTGGATACACCACCAGTAGGAGCTAACCCAAAAGAAAATCGACCTCGTGTATCCCTACTCCTACTCTCGGCTACTCTCTGTGTCTCGGCCTCGACGAGCGGCAATCCTCAGACGATTGCACATCTCATCATATGTCGCCTCGCCCAACAAAGATAGCTGCTGGCGGTATTCTGGCCTCATCTTTTCTAATAACCTCTTTGCTTTCCACTTGCTATCATTAGAAGCCTTCAGATATGTTGAGAACTTAGACAGCTGATTGAATTTTCTTATAAAAGTCTCCTCGTCTAAGTCCCCCTGCTGAAATGCATGAAACTCTGCCTCTTTCTCATCTCTGAAAGCTGGCGGAAAGTGAAAATCATAAAATCTTTCTTTAAATTCATCCCAAGACATAGATCTTCCATCTGTGGGCTTAACAGAATCCCACCAATGCTTGGCTTCACCAACAAGCTGCATCGTAGCCAAGATAACCTTCTGCTCAGATGTACAGCTCACAACAGTAAATAACTGCTCCATCCGATCCAACCACTCTTCAGCTTTCCCATCAAGCATACTACCATCATATGTAGTCGGATTAGAGCGAGAGAATTCCTTCCAAGGTTCAGATATGTCATTCTCTCGATTATTGACAACTGGTGCATGAGCTCCCATAGTACTAGAAGATCCCTGCCCAGCACTTAGGTCAACATGCTGATCTGGAACAGTATGACTTCTAAGATTTTGCTGTATATCCACCATAACTTCAAGCAGCCTAGCCATGACTGCATCTGTCCCCTGTGGTGGTGGTGGAGGTGGAGGCGGAGGTGGAGGCGGAGGAGGTAGAGGTGGTGGTCGTTCCTCATTCCTCGATCTACCCCTTCCCCTTCGAGCCATATTAGAACTGAAAGGTGTACGACTACAAGCGTACGGACCTTTCTCCCCTCCTAAAGGAACAAGCCAGAGAAAGAAAAACCATATTAGTCCAGGTTAGTGGTAGAAGGGAAAGAGCATAAAAGTAATGTATTTAAGGTGCCAAGTAGGAAAAAGGAATCATAAACCTAAAACTGATACCAAATGTAACACTTGCCTTGAGTGTTATCCAAAAATCACATAATTCAAACAAACAAAGTGTGGTTAAGGAGTTGATCCTCTAACCAACTTAAGAAATAAATCATTTAAAACCTTAAAAATAATTATAGGTTCTACCTATAGCGCACGGAAGCAAGTTAGACGAAAATGGAATAAAAAGATGCTGTCATGACAGTAATTTATTGCTGTCATGACAGCCCTCCTGGGCCAACTTCCAGGAGGCGGTGTTCCGTCATTCGACCTCCGATTGAAGTGATTTTAAAGCTCACACGTCACATTCAAAGGGTACTATAAGTGTACCAAATTTCAAAAAGATCCAACGGTCGGATTAAAAATTAGACATGTTAAAAGATTGACTATTTTTGCTGTCATGACAGCTAAAAGCTGTCATGACAGCACTTCCGGACCAACTTTCGGAGTGCACCATTTCATCATCTGACCTCCGATCGGAGTGATTCCAAAGCCCACATGTCACTTTTAAAGAATACTATTAGCATACTAAATTTTGAAAAGATCCAACGGACGGATTGAATTTTGTGCAGGTTACAAAATCAATACTGTAGCTGTCATGACAGCAATTTAATGCTGTCATGACAGCACCTCCAGACCAAATTCCGGAGTGCGTCGTTTCTCCGTCCGATATCCGATCGACGTGATTCCAAAGCCCACACGAAGCTTATAAAAGGTTTTACTTGTGACCCAAATTTTAGAGAAATCCAACGGTCGGATTAAGATTTGGACACCCGGATGCAAAAGTGCAGCTTTTTGGTAAAACCATTTTCAAAATTGTCCAAATCCCATCCTAATGGTCACAAACCTGTGGAAACACTTTGGACACGTCAAATAAGATTAAAAACACTTGATAGAACATTCAAATGATGGAAAACCCCCATACATCAAAATTTGACCACCCGGGTGCCATTTCCTAAAATGGACCCTAAACCCCCAAAATGCACAAATCATACAAGAGTGGTCACAAATCAATCCAAATACCATGTATTTATATAAATACATATGCTAAACATTTTCACTTGGCTCAGAGCTCCTTGTGGGGCCCACGCACCCACTCTCTCTATCCAAGCTGTATGTTTTCCCATAGCACACCATTTGCAATGCAACCACTTTGCATTTGCTTATAAAATCACATATATATCAAAATAAAGATCTGCTTGTAATAGAAACTTGGTCTACTAAGTAAATCCATCAAAACCACACACCATAACCAAGTTTCCTAGCCACAAGTCTGCAAACAGACAAAAATTCATACACAAGCACACAATCCACACATATTCACACACACACACATAATCATATCCTACTGGCACCCTAATCTTAAATACATTACAATATATTTGCTCAAAAGAAAGGGGTTGCAGTTCTTTACAAATCACAAGCAAACCCCTAGCTTTGCTCTTTTCCCCGTCCACCACTGGATCCTTCGCCTGGACCTAGAATATTGAAAAGAAAGGGGTGAGACAACCACAGTCTCAGTAACAGTGAAATCTATATTGATTATTACAAAGTAAGCCATAATTAAATAAATGAATAATAAATTCAACATAGTATATAATTTAGCCATTTAAAATGCATGAATGCATGACCTAGGCCGGTATGGCCTTTCATGACCAACAGAATGCCCCCTGGCACTCTTTAACTCGCAGGTAAACCTTATACCTACTTGTACCTCCACAGGCACAAAACATAATCTAAGGCATGATCTAATCCACCGAACCGCCTATGCCCCTTCGACGTGAATCCTGAGCAGTCAAAGCTAACTCCCTCCCAGAGCCAGCCCGACTTACTCTCCATGTGAGGGCTACCTTGGCCTAGGCACTCAACCTCACACTTCATATGTCGGATTCCCTCCCCCACTGAGAGGTGTCGAACACTCAATACACTAACCACTTTAGTGCACTGAGCCCACAATACGTAAGACAACACTGAGTACTGACAGTGTGCCATAGAATATCAAAAATCCACACCTTCTCATTGGTGAACTCCCACCGAGATCATGCCTTTTACTCTTGTCTACCTTTCCTGAGTATTGACCATTCAACACTCTAAAGTAGTATAATATTTATAAATCTCATTTCCATAAAAACATTGTTATTAAACAATTAGAAAACATATTTGCACTATAATCAAAGTAGTACCCCATAACCCCTTATAAAGCACATTTAATCTTTTAAAACATGTAATGCATGATAACTAGTAATATTTATTCAAAAATAGCTAAAACAAAGTAATAAGAAATATAAATTCCCCTGTTACCTCAACCCTTTGGTACTAAAAGGTTCCCCTTGTACAAAATAGGGCTCGGCTTGTTCCTCACTTCTCAATAAGTTCCACCAACAATTTTCTACAACATATAAGTGATCCACATCACTTATCATGACAAATAGTATTAATGAAGACTATAACTTATACCACACAACTTAGGTCAATGAGTCATAATCCACCCTAATGGTCCATATATTAAACCAACCATTCACATAGTATCACTTAACCACCAAAACCATTTATTAGCCATCACTAGGCTAATTTTCAATTTATATAATTTTTTTAATTAATTAAAAACCTTTACTTAGTGCCACCAACTTTCACCATTAGCCCTTATAATGAAAACCAAACCTTAATTTAAATCTTATTGGGCTCAAATAGCAAAATTATAACTAAATCAATAGGCTTAAACCATTGAGGAGCAAAAACCCAATTTCTCAAGGTTTATTTTGTGCCCAAAACACCTCTTTTCATCCAATTATTCACTCAAAACATTAGATCACTATATAGAAACTCAAAACATGCTCCCTAGAATCCAAAGAAACAAAAGCTTACAAGAATAAAGCCTTTGGGATCAAAATCCAAAAATTTCCTCTTCCAAAAATTGAAGAAAATCAAGAGAAAGAGAAGAGGATTGAAGTAGGGAGTTTACCTATCGTGTAGCCGAGCTCGCAACGGTCGCAAAGACTCCTAGATCCAAGCCTAACTCCCTCCCTTTCTCTTCTCTTCTTCCTCTCTCTCTCTCTCCCGTTTGTGCGTTTGCTTCCTTTCTCATTTTCTCTGCGTTTCTCTGCATCAGTTTGCTCCTTAAAATGCTGGTCAAAAACTTTGGGGAAAATTACAAGAAAGGGCCCAACATTTTTTATTATTGCACAAAAGCCCGGGTCAACTTTGGTAATTTTTCCCATAGTTAAAAATCAAATAAAACCAAACTTTTGCTTAGTAAAATTCGAACTCTGGGCCTCTATTAAATTATTCTAAATTTTAATTTAATTATAGATATTTTATTTTATTTTTGTTTATTTTTTTTTAATAAATTTGAGTCTTAAAATTTTTAGGATGTTACATCTGTAGTTGTTATTTTGTAGTATTTTTTAAAAACTTTTAACTTATTTAATACTTAATTACTATGATCTAAGTTATGATATTCCTGCTACTACTGATATGAATTTTACATTGGTTAAAGAATGTTGCTGAGCAATAGAAGGATTTTAAGTCAACATTGACTAGAGAGTACAACCATGCAAATGGGAAGAAGGAAGGTCGAGATTTATGTCCAGAGTACAATTTTCTTGATCACGTTTGGGAAGAAAGTATGTGAGTATCAAAAACATCTGTAGTTGCTATTTTTGTAGTATTTTTTAAAAACTTTTAACTTATTTAATACTTAATTACTGTGCATCTAAGTTATGATATTCCTGTTACTACTTGTATGAATAAATATTGGTTAAAGAATGTTGCTGAGTAATGGGAGGATTTTAAGTCAACACTGACTAGAGAGTATATCCATGCAAATGAGAAGAAGGTAGGTCGAGATCTATGTCAAGAGTACAATTTCTTGATCAAGACACTTGGAGATAGTTTGTGGCATCTTGAAATGACTTTGAATTTTAGGTGATAAGCTATCACTTAATTTCTATCTAATGTTATTTTATATGATTCATTGATTTAATTTGTTTTCATTTTTCTAGAAAATAAGTATAATAAATAAAGCAATACAATCACAAAATCTATATCCTCATTACATGTCTTGTAGGGGATATAGAAAAGTTAAGCAAAAGCTAATTGAGGAAGATAAAAAATAAATGGAGGAAGCAGCAAAATCAAACCCACTATTATTGTTTAGCCCCCACTATGGCCAACTCGTTAAAGAAAATGGAAGGTTGGGAGGATCAAGAAAGGTGAGTACATCACTCCAGAGGCTTTTACAGTTGCTGAAAAGATCATAAGTAGTTAAATAAATTTAAATTTATGACTAATTGTTTTTAAAGATTAAGTAATAATTTAGCTCATATATTGTAGGATTCACTCGAGGAGAAAGTTTCTCAAGGTTCCTTCACTCTAAATGGAAAGATGGATATTCTATCAATTGCAATTGGAAAGCTAGAACATCCTAGAGGTTGGGAGGATCAAGAAAGGCGAGTACATCACTTCAGAGACTTTTACAGTTGCTGAAAAGATCATAAGTAGTTAAATAAATTTAAATTTATGACTAATTGTTTTTGAAGATTAAGTAATAATTTAGCTCATATATTGTAGGATTCACTCGAGGAGAAAGTTTCTCAAGGTTCCTTTACTCTAAATGGAAAGATGGATATTCTATCAATTGCAATTGAAAAGCTAGAACATCCCAGTCGAGTTAAAAGGTGTTGGTAGAGGAGTTGATCTCAAGGAGTACTTTAAACCAACTCTACAAAGCTCTTATAAAGGAGATGAGATCTATTAGTTAGTGGCTAAGGCTAAGGATGATACTCGAGCTGAGGTTCAATAAGAGGTTAGACAAGAGATTAGAGCCCAGGTTTGACAAAAGGTCAAGTGGGAGTTTCATGAATTGTTTTAGGAAGACATGATGGCCCAACTTCATAAAGAGATGAAATCTATGGTTACTAGCATGACAGTTTCAGGAGTTGATCGTACACCTTAGGTTTGTATTTAATTTAATTTAACATTGATTTGTGTTTAATTTAATTTAACATATATTTTCATTTCATCCAGATGTCCCCTGTTATACCAAGCACGTAAGATAGCCATAATCCATCGGGGACAATGGCGCTGGCACTAGTTAATCCTGATCCTCTCGTACCAGATGACAATGAAGGAACTTCTTGTTATCTTTATTTAGAGATTCTAAAAAATTTGTTGTTGTCGAAGGTCAAGTATACAAGTTTGGGTCCATAATTCATTATCAAAAGATTAAAGCGGACCAAGTTAGGATGACAATTACATGTGTTCAAAAGGTTGAGAATAATGTACACATGTCCTTTCCTACTTTTAAGATTACAACAATAGGCTAAGAAAGACGTTCTTTCATTCTATGGTTTAAACATCTTGTGTCAAAAATCGATGCAATATTGCCAAAGGTAAATAGCAAGTTAATATTATGTTATTTTCTTTGAGTTAATTAAATACTTATATAACTCATTCATTTTATATTTTAATAGGAACCTAAAAATGCTATTAAATTTTCCTACTTGGCACAATTATATGAAATTTACAAAGATATGACAGAAGATATTACTGCTAAAATGCCATTAGGGGTCATAGCTATGGAAAGGGAATATGATTTTGAATTCGATAAAAGAGATCACAAAAAGTTCTTAGATTTAAAGGAGTTGGACATATCATAGGCTAAATTGGAAATCTTGTAACTTTGCTATATACTTTTTTCATTTTTTCCATTTCATTTTCATACTACTAACATTTTGATATCATTTCAATGATAGGTACCTCTACAATATTTGTTGTGCAATGGGCCGGAAAACAAAACACATTTGGATTTTTATGCTCAAAAGTTGTGTAGAAAGCTTATAATGTAATACATAGAAGGATGACATATGTGATGAATCTTATGTTAGATATGAAATTTTCATGTTATCTAGCACCAATTATTGATGGGTAAGTATTTGTTATTCATGCATGTGTATGTGTGTGTATATATTCAGGTTATTTAATGCCTATTTAAATTTTTATATGATGCAATTATCATTGATTACTTTGTGTTCTTTGCTCAAATCAAAATGAAGTATACTAGTTTTGTTCTTTGGGCAAAAACTAAATGAAGAGCTCATATGGATTTTCACCAATTAAGTTTTAATTCATATAAAACTTTACTTCATGAGATATTTATATTTTTGCAATGTGTTTTTATTTATAAATAATAATAGTGCACTTGGGACATGTTATATACTTATGTTTGGGGAATGCAAGCAAAAATCATTGATGGAATGAATTTACTCGAATGTAAGTATATATGAACCTTTAAATTTCATATTTAATTATCCCTCATATTTAATTTTAAAATTTTCATTTATTTCAGTGCCATAGGCAGCCAGAAAGCATGGAATGTGAATATTATGTTATTCGTTACATGTATGAGATAGTTCAAGTTGGGAGTACTGAAAGATTACAAGAGGTATTTTGTTTTTTTTATTTTAGTTTAAATTCTTGTATTTAATTCCTTCAATTATTGTTCTAATAAATTTTATTATTTAGATTTTTGAATATAAGGAGCCCTATAATAGTGAAGAGATTGATGGCATTCGAGATGTTTTGGCTCAACAACTTTTGCAAGAGTACTTTTCAAAGTGAATAGAGGTTGAACAAAATTTTATAGTATTTTAGTAGTTGAACAATTATATATATAGATTAACATATTAGTTACATGGAGAAAATATTATTTTAATTCATTTTATAAATATATAGTATATTTGAATATTCATTGTGAATCTGCTGGTTGGCTGTTTGTATTGCTATATAAACTACAAAATTACAGGTTTAAAATTATTGATGTCAAGAAAAAAAAAATCATTTTTTTTAAAATCAAACTTTTAACAATGGTTATATGAAAAACTAATTTAAAAAACTTTTAATATTGGTTTTCTATAAATAACGATTGTGAAAAGTCCACTTTTTACAATAGTTATTTTATTAACCGATGTGAAAAGTGGAAAGTCCACTTTCCACGTTGGTTTTCTGTAATAAATGACGTGGAAAGTGGACTTTCTACTATCCTCTTTTTTACTACCCTACCCCTTTATATTGACTTAAAAAGTTTAAAATAATCATTGTAAAGAGTCCATCTTGCAGCAGTGCAACAACCGCCAAACAATTGATGGTGGTAATCAATAAGTATTGGTTGTTAGAAGTAGCCAATACTAGTTGTAATGTTCGTCTTGACATTACCAGAATAACACTCTAACATACCATTGTGATAACTCGAATTAATTAGAATCTCAAATAAAAGTTATTACAACCCTAAAATTTAAAAGTAATTAATTTAAAATACTGGGATTAAAAAAAATCCTTTTTCAAAAGTCCTTTGAGCTCAAACTATGATTTAAAATAAATCAAATAGGATAACAGAAGCATAAGAAGCAAATAGCACTTAAAAATAAATGGAAGAAAATTGGAATTTCTCTAAAAACTAGCCCTTCTGCTGCAGTGCAGGCCACACCCACTGCGGTGGATGGTATAGAGGGATGAGTCCCTCAGCACACATTATGCAGTGGCACAATCCCATTGTCCTGACAGTAGGTTGCTGTCATGACAACACTCTAAATTTTTGGATTGTGTCATTTCACCATTTGATATCCAATTTAAGCAGTTCAAATGTTCACATGAATCTTTTTGAGCCCTCTAACTAATAGCACCAATCTCATACTTAAATAATTATCCATTAAAAAAAATGGACACCTAAACTCAAATAGTTTGTTTTCACCTCAAAACACATTTAAAGGTGTCCAATTCACACCGCCAAATGCCATTAGCTCCAGAATTACTTGGAGTAACTCAAATGGACCACACACAACATACATGGCCAATCATATCACATAAATAACCATTCATACTCAAAATGACCGCTAAACTCCCAAATTCTCAGCAATACAAAGAGTGGATAAAATTAAGCATAAAACTCATGTTGGTTATTCCAACACACAGTTAATATAATGAATTACTTGTACTAATATCTTGGCCATTCACATTCATTTATCCACAAGTATCACAATTTTAGGCTGAGATACACACACATTACACAGAGTTTCATGCAAGTGACAGCAAAATGAAGTAATGATCCTAAGTTGGCATAACCTCATGACATATTCATTACAAAAACCCAAAATGAGGAAAAAGAAGCGCTATACAATGATGCTCTTCACTCTTCGATTGTCCCTCTTCCTTCCCCTTGCCTTTACCAGAGCCCTCACCTATAAAATATAACTATGGGATGAGATAAACATATTAATAATAGAATAATTCATCACTATTAATTAAAATGCACAACCAAAAGCGAGTAAAGCTTATCTACTTCAAAAATACTCTTTTACATATTTCAACATATCATTTCTATGAACAAAAGTTAGCATGATCATTCTACCATTCAAGCCTCCATATCACCTCGACTGAAACCATGGGCTCTTGGACTAAGTGCATATTCACAATGGCCTGAGCTCACCTTCAATGGTAGGATTACCTAACCAAAGGTGTCTTATCCCACTTCCAGACTATGATCTCCTCCAATCGTACACAAATTAGGGTGTCGTTACTCTAACACCGCATCACTGATGTTAAAGAGCGTCAATCTCTAATACTGTATCTCACTTGGATACTAAGGAGATAATCTCCAATATCGTGCCTTACTAGGCACTAAGGAGATACATGCCATATGGACTTTCACTACTCCTTTCTACAGGTGAACTTCTACTCCTATCTTGATCATACTCATATATCTCATATATAATACATACATATATATATATATATATATATATCAAATTTGATTAAATCCTTATAAAACTTTCACCACTTTCACCATTTGCCATTTGTTTTACATGCACAAAATCATATTTCGCTATATATAAAGTTATCAAATCTCACGCAGTAATTTAACATATCTACTCACAACCAGTTAAGTAATATAATCAAATAGTATAAATTATTTCGTTATCTCAACCCTTTGTCACATAAAAAGATTATTGTGGTTCAACATTAGCTCCAGACATTTTATATGTACGATAAAGCTCGAGCAACACTTAATCTACACCATTAATCAATAATTATTAATTATCACTTCGATCAAACCTCAAAATTACTAGATTCCAAGTACCCATAAACACCTAAAATCCTCATATAATAACACCAACCCTTTCAAAACACTCTAACAATCCTATTTAGAATCCAAACATACTAAAATCATTAACCAACTATCTACATTGTCTCAAAAAACCTCAATTCTCATATAGGGTTAGTATGAACCCTAGTCAAAAATTTTAAATTACCATAAAACCCATAAACCTAAGGTTAGAGGCTTAATTTAACTCCCTAAAACCTTAATAAGTCAATAGGTTTGGTCTACAACCAAAGGAAATGAAATCAAGTCTCAACCATAGCTAAAAGCATCAAAAATTCGCATAGAGGGAGAGGGAGAGGAAATAGAATCTTACCCAAGGTGTAGTAAGCCTAATGTGCCTTCAAGATACCTTTAAGGTTGTGCCCTAGCAATCTCTAGTCATCTCTCATCGCCTTCTCATGATTTCACTTATCCCACTTTAGATTTCAAGTATGTTTCATGATTGATAAAATGTAGAATTGTGTACGTGCACCGTTGTATATGGCATAGAGAGTTCCCTTCACATTTGAAACCTTCCTCCGTGCCACGGCTTGCTCGAATTTTGACCTAGCCCTCTTTTAAAGCTGTCAAAAGATCCAAAAACTATATTAGTCTCTCATAAACATCATTAGTCAAAAATTCACTTGAAATTACTATTCTATCCTTATAATAATTTAAAATTCCTAGGTTGAAGACTAGGATGTTATAACAGTGATCAATGGTGGCAAGCAGGGGTGGCCAATGGTGATAGTCAATATATAAGGGCTAGCAAGGAGTGGCTGATGGTGATGGTCAATGGTGGCTAGCAAAAATGATAATCAAGGGGTGGGAGTCGGCAATGACAAATGATCACTGATGGTACATAGGTAGTGATTAATGATAAAAAATATGTTTTCAAATGAGATTTTTTTTTCAATTGATTTTTTAAATATAATCAAACATATTTTTATTTAGTAAACAAAAATAACGTAATTTTAACTCATCTTAAGAATGAGCATACATTACTCATCTTTAATATAGATAAGTTCTCTACGGTCTCGAACTTTTTTTTTTTTATATCTTTTAATTTTTTACTCAACGAATACATTTACGGTCAAATAAAAAAATTGGTAGTTGGAACAGTACTTTTACTTTGCATCATATTCCTAGTAAAATAATTTATAGAGTTAAAAATAAAATAAGGACCATTTAGGTATGCACTTTTAATTTATATCTTAAAAATTCATTAAATATATATAATTCGATTCTTAAATTATATTATTTCAGTTTACGTGCTCCATGGCCTAATTTAAAAGGTCTAGCTAGCTTGTTTTGAAAATAGAGGAAGAACATAGAAGTAATAAAGTTGTGTAGAGGAAGAAAATTCACTAAAGTAATTGATAGTGGTATTTCACCTAAAGTTCTTTTTGTGGAGTGTACTGGTAGATATCTTATCCATCATGTTGTTATAAATATATAATTCTTCCGTCCTTACTTGTTCTCTCATAGGAAAAAAAAAAAAAAAACTCAAGGAAAAAGTAAAATCAATGTATATAGGAATAATAATATATTACTTTATAAAAAAAATTATTTTTTCTTTTCCAGTTTTACCCTCTGTTTAATACCGATTACATTTTTAAATTTGATTTCTTACAAAATTATTATTAAAATGTTAAATTATAAAAAGATAAATAATGATATTCAGATTGCTAAAATTTATTATGAATAATTTAAAATAAAGTTAAAAAACAAAATATCTTACAAAAAAATAATTTTTTTTTATAAAAGATTAAATCTAAATCGATGAAATCTTAATCTTGTGATTAAAGTTTAAGAGGAGGATAGGGAGAGAAGAGGAGAGAATCCTCTCCCTATTTGATATTATGAGAACACACATACACCACACTTTAAAGATATATCATGTTCTAAATCTTAAGATATAATCATTACTTGTTTCAAATAATATTTCGATTAGATGGAGGGCATAAATGCAGGTAGCTAGATTTTTTTTTTTTTCTTAGCATAAAGACTAGAGTCTAAGCTTGACATCATAAATTATCTCCCTCGACTGGTACCAAGGGTAAAGGATAGATGCCGCTCTCCCAACTATAAGTTATTTCATATATAATGATTGAGATTCGATCCCTCAACTACTTATTCAAATGATAAAAACCCTAATAATTCAAAAAGGATGGGAAATGATGACACGATAATCCTCTTCCAAATTTCCATGGCATATCAGGAATGTTCTTTCCTTTGATCTTCTTTCATGGCCACTATGTCTAAGGTCATATATTTTATTCTTTATTCACCTATATAAATTATACCTTGGACATCAATTCAACCTTATCTCATTAATTTTTCTATAATGGGAAATCACCTAACTTCATTTTGCTATGATTCACCAAGATAAAAAATTAAATCAACAAATCTTGGATTTAAATTTAATTAATATATCTTATTCAAACGTTTTTAGATATTAATATTTTAGTTTAATTATATAATTTGTAAAATAAAAATAAGATTTTTAATCAATAACATATAGAAATATTAAATGATTTTAATTTATCAACAATTTTTTGAATCGATATCTACAACTTATTTTTTAGAAAATCTTATCAAAAACTTAACTATTATAACTTAACTACTACAACGGATTCTATAATCAAAATTGAGATTAAATGTGTTAATGGACTTTAATTATCATTTAAAAGTCCATATGTTCATTTGGATGAAATTTTATTTTATTTTTTCACAGCTAATGTAATCATTTTAGACGTGTGCGCACCTGTGTTGCGCGTGTTAAGGACATGTCAAGACTTTCTTAGATCTAGCCAATCTGTTTGATTTACTTTTTTAAAATTAATTAGAATCTAATTAATTTAGGTGGAATCAGATACTTGAGTTAATTAGAACTAAATTCTCTTTATACCTTTTTTTTTAACAAAAGTTCCAACTGTTCATTCAACGAACACATGTGCATGTTCTGTGCACGTCCACTTATTTATATATTTAATTTAATTAGCCATGAAACTTCTATAAATCCCACCTATAATATTCAATAATCCATTACACAAGAACCTTACTTTCTTCAACAATCATCACCATCATCATCTTCTAGTAAATTTGCAGATCCACATGATCAGCCACAGCCTAATCTCGCGAGACTTCAAAAACATCTTCCTTCCCCACAACGAAATTATCCAGAACCTTAATGTAAATACACTCTCAGCTGCAACAAATCATCATCATCATCATCAAGAAGAACTTGTTAACGTTGTTGTTCCTTCTTCGTCAACCTCGGATGAAGCCGAGGAGAAGAAGCAGAGGCGAATGGTATCGAATAGAGAGTCGGCTCGAAGGTCGAGGATGAGGAAGAAGAGGCACATGGAGGTGCTGAATTGGGTGATGATCAGACTCAGAACGGAGAACCAGGAGCTTGTTCAGAGACTGAAACATGTATTAGAGTCACATGATAGGGTTCTTCAGGAGAATGCTAAGCTTAAAGAAGAAGCTTCCCATCTTCGCCAAATGCTTGAGAGCTCTTCCAATTTGCAATCGCCTCCATAGATTTCGATGACCATCATTTTCCCTGCAATTTTTGTTGATACCAACAACGTATTTTGTGGGCATGATTGATTTAATTTGTCTCCAGATTTTCTTTTGTTTTTTGTTTTGGGGTTTTAGCTCTCTCTCTCTCTCTATATGCGCGCGCGTGAACAGAAAGTGAGTTTTTGATTTCATATGGTGGAAAGAAACAGCAGCCTTTTAATCCGTAGAGAAATTGGACCTGATCGATTTTGTAAACCTTATTACCCAACTTTGTCATTAATTAGTGTTGTTTTTTATGGTTGGGGGGAGCCATGTCTCTCATGTTTGGATGCTGAGGCTGAGGTAAATAGAAGGGGGAAATATGGGATTTTAATGAATATTCTAAATTTTCTCATCTAATGAGTGCTCGCATTATTAACGTCATAAGATTTTATCGAAGTTTGAAAATTCATACTTGATCAGAAATAAATAAAACGATGAGTAGTGTTACAAATCCTCTCAATTTTTTTAGTCATCTACTTGGTTGTTTCCATCCTCTTATTGTCAGTCAACATGATCTTTGTTCTCTCATCCGCGTCTTCTTGCTCTTTATAATCTTCGCTTCCTTACTCTCTCCGATCTGCATCTTCTTACTCGCTCTCTCTATCTCTATATATATATATGGTGTGTGTGTATGTTTCTGACTAAGTCCAAGGCATATAGGGCACAATAAAAGGTAATCCCTTTGTTTCAAATTATAAGACATTTTTAAATAAAATCTCACATATTAATAAAGCTTACTAAATATACTTTACAATTTAACTTTTTCAAAATAAAAATATAAACTCTCAAAAATGTCTTTCATTTAATACTCCATTGATGAAAAAAATATAAAAGAGAGAGAATATATGAGAAGGATAATATTAAAAAAATATTATTAATAAAACCTTAGTTTTATCAAAGTGTCATATATTTTGAAACACTGAATCTTTCTTAAAATTGTCTTATAATTTGGGACAGAAGGAGTAGCAGTGTCATTTTATATTTTCTCTATATTTTGTGCCTACATCTTCAACAACTATTCAATTGAATCAACGATATCTATCATATCATATGAAACACTCATTAGGTGAGAGAATTTAATTATGACACTTACCGAATCCATATTATCAAAGTGACCTCTTTAATCGCCAATATTAAATCCATCAAGCAAGTTGGTGGGATGACTTTAATTTGCAGTGAGAAACAAATCACCACTTAAAATATTTTTTTCTCCTTGTAATTTGTCAATTAACTATTATTAATGAAAATTAGAGTGAATGAATATTGTACATTTAAGTGGAGTTTAAAAAAGAAAACCAAACCATGCAGCCTACTAGTTTATATTAATTAGTTTAAGAAGTTAATCGATATATATATATATATATATAGATCTTTATATATATATATATATATATATTTATTTATTTATTTATTTATAAAGATCTATAAGAAGTCATGCCATTTAAAATTTTATGTAGCGCGACTTTCTTGCACATTTCCTTTCTTTCTTCTTCTTCTCTTCTTTTTGGGTAGAACACCATTTTTTCTCTCTTCAAATCTCTTTTTCATGTGTCAAACACAACCGATCCCTAGACACTACTAGTACAATTTGTCAACAATTATGATGAGGATATAAATAGTCTCATAATCTTGGGTCAATTAATTAATTAAATCAGTGTGAACACATCATATTTTAATCATATTATCTGATACGTCTCTCGTCCTAACTTTTTTTAATAACTTAATTTAAAATTTAAAGTGTAATCTCTATTTGGGAAAGCATGAGCGTGAAGGACATAAGTATGTGGAGACTTCAAAATCATCGAAGTTGACATGCTTACCACACTTATTCTTTTATATGCAAAGAAAATAATGATGACAATCTAACCAATAAACTGAATTGCCAATTGGAATCTTCATCCTTCTTATTGTTTTAATAATTTCAACTGCTTCACATCACTTGGAATATAGATTATGTAATAAATTTCACATCTTTTAACATCTAAATATCATTTTAAAAAGGGAAAATCGTATCGAGGGATTTCAGAAGAGAAATAATTGCACTTGGAGCCCAATGTATTATGAAATTATTCTACAACCCTTTGGGCCCTTTTTGGAAAACTGTTTTACAATGAAAAGACATAATTACCCTTAACGAGAAAAGATAGCAAGTAAAAGTTCAAATTTACAAGAAGATGTTGACATATTCGCAACTTTAGAATCATATATATTAATAGGTAATTATCCATTGGTTGTGAAGTTATTGTTTAGAGTTAAAAAGTTTCACATTGGCCAAGTTCAAATAGTCACAAGTATAGGTTTATTTATTCACAAATGAAAGTTTAGAATTTATGACTTTATATATTTAGAATGTTTATCTTGGCAACAAATTTTCATTTTTACAACTATAAGTTCATAAATTCACAACTTTAAGTTCATCTTATTAATAAGTAATTATTCATTAGTAGTGAAATTTTTGTTTAGAGTTGATAAGTTAATAAATTTATAACTTAAAGTTTGAATATTTACAAGTATAGATTCATCTATTCACAAGTCAAAGTCTAGAATTAATGACTTTATATATTTAGAACTAAAGTTTATCATTACGACAAGTTTAGACTTTTATAACTAGATGCTCATAAATTCACAACTTTAATTCATGTATTTACAAAGTAATTGTTAATTAGTAGTGAAATTTTTGCTTAAGATTAACAAGTTCATCTTGGCCAACTACATAAATTTACAACTTAATAAAGTTCAAATATTCAGAAGTATAGGTTCATTTATTTATAAGTCAAAGTCCAAAATTTATTACTACACATATTCAAGACTAAGATTCATCTTGACAGCAAATTTAAATTTTTATAATTAGATGTTCACAAATTTACAACTTTAAATTCGTCTATTAACAAGTAATGTCCATTAATAGTGAATATAAGATTTTTCTTTCTTACTAAAGGCAATCGTGTCATTTCCCCCTAAAACACATATGTAAAAAGAGCCATTGGGCTTGCAGAATAATTTTAGAATGTATTGGTCCTTAAGTTCAATTTCTTTCCTTTGGGGGCCCTAGGTGCAAGTTTCCCTTTTAAAAAGTTATTAAATCTAGACCATATATATGTCACACCTTGCTCACCCACAAAAATAAAATGTATACTTTAGTTTTCAAATTTTACTCATACATGAAAGCATTTCTAGTTAAATGTAAACAAATCTAAACTAAAAAAGGAGTAAAGAGAGAAAAACTAGAGAAATTAACTTGATATATTTTTGTTTGTTTACTCAATTTTGTTGCCAAGTTTATTTACACACAATTAATAATGGCTTGTCAAATATGTGTGCGTGTGTAGTTAATAATCTAAGGCAATCATCACAAAATTCATCAGGCATTTTTGTAATGCCCTAATTTGCAAAATTCATCAAACAAATGCCCTAATTTGCTCTTAAAGCAATCTATTGGCCTCCATGATTAGAGATGTGTTTTGTTGTCACAAATTAATTTTCTTGTTGTTACAATATTTCTTAGACGTAATTACATTTTAATTTGAAAATAATACTTAACTTCTATTACAGGTTAATAGATTGCTTTAAGAGCATGACCCATTAAAATGCAAATGCTAGTGATGTACTTTGAAATCACTCGTTATTTATAATCATAAATTTATATTTGTGCAGGACTTGAAAGAACTCGCCATTTAATTAAGGGAGAATATTAATAAAGGAGCCCCAACAAAAATTTAATTTCTTATAAGGATCTTAGACAAGTTAGAGTTAACAAATGCCAGATCTATCCATTGTCCTTCTAAAAAGAAAAAAAAAATGAAAAAAATTCTTTCAAGGGTCCTTCATTGATATTTTTCCTTAAATTAATTTTATGATTATTGAAAGAGAGAATCATATTAAAGGACCAATAGATTGAATTATAGTTAAATAAAGATAAAAAATTTGAACATCTAAAATAAGGACCAAGAGTCCTTTAATGAAGTGGTCTAAAAATTTGGTACTCTCGTTTCATGATTTGTAACCATTAAAACAAGAATTTGCAAGTAAAATTCACTAATATATATATATATATATATATATATAAACTTGCCAATCATATTATCACTTCCACTTATTTTCTCCAAAAATACTTTTAAAAATTTGCAAATAAAATTCATTACTTTATGAAGAAAATAATTTTCAAGTTATGTATATTTGATAAGGCGCAGTGTATTCTTTACAAATTAATGATTCTCACTTGCAAATTGTTATTTTAATTTGAGAGTTGCAAATCATGAAATGAGAGTATCAAACTTTTACACTAATTAATTAAGGAGAATTTTAGTTAAGGACCTGAGAAGACAAGTTCTGATGGGTCTCTAAAAAATGAAACTTCAATTCAATTCTCCAATATTAAACTGAAAAAAATTGAATACAGAAAAGATGAAAATACCCTCAATTCAAATATTAAAAAATCACCAACCACTATTGTTGGAGCACCACCACCAGTGATTGAAGTCTCATCAATGATGGTAGCCACTGGACCTCTTTTACCAGAACTTTGATCACCAGCTGAACTACTACTGGCGGTGGCTCAAGAATTATGGAGAATTAATTCTCTAAAAGCAGCCAAGGTGAATGTAAAACCCATGACCCTTAGCTCACCAAAAAGTTATGGATCACCAACTCATTAAACCCATTCAATCATATAATATATAAAATTATATATATAATAAACCTTGTTTCCAAACCATTTGATTATTACATTACTTATTAATTGTGTAACTTTACTTGTTAATACCTTAATAAGACTTGTTAATACTTAACTTTTCTTGTTAACCCCATGACTCCTATAGAAGAATTGTATTACTTGTTAATCGTGTAATTATACTTGTTAATACCTTAACAAGACTGGTTAATTACTTAACTTTCCTTGTTACCCTATGACTCTTGTAGTAGAACTATATTACTTGTTACTTGTGTAATTATACTTGTTAATACCTTAGTAGGACTTATCAATTACTTAACTTTCCTTGTTAAGTTTGTGATTAATGCAATAGAACTACATTATTTGTTTGATCGCATAATTTTACTTGTTAATACCTTAACAGAACTTGTTAATTACTTGAACTTACTTGTCAAATGCATGAATCCTTTAATTGAACTGTTTTACTTGTTAATCATGTAACTTTACTTATTAATTGCATAGTTTAACTTGTTAATTACACAGCTTGAGTTGTTAACTAAGGGTAATTTATTTTCAATTTAATTTTGGAGGGCTAAACTAAAGTTTTAAAATCTTTAGGGACCCACTAAAAATTATGTGTCTTCCCAGGTCCCTAACTAAAATTTTCCCTTAATGTTATGTTTGAATACATATGAATCCAAATCCAAGTTCTACCTCAATCTCTTCATAATTTGAAATCCTTTCTAAACCTCTATTATTTCAAATCCTAACTCAATCTTTTTTGTAATTTGACCTAACCTCATGAAGGCTTAATTGGCCTGCTAATGGTAATTGAATCAGACAGCCAAAGTTGATGAAAACAAGCCGCCACTATTGATTGGGACTGAATAGTTGACTTCAACAAGGACTAGATTGATGGTAATAACCAATGAGGGACGACTAACTTCCATCGATATTGAACCAACGGCAGTAATAAGGACCAGACAACCAACTTTCATTAGGACCAGACTGACGACAACCACATAGATGGGAAGGTCAATTTTCACTAGGATTAGACCAGCAGTGACAACGACAACAAGGATAGAATAGCTGACTTTTATCGGGACCGGACAAACAGTGACGATTGAGACCTGACGACTGACTTCCATTAAGACTGAACGACTAACTTTCACCAGGATCAAATCTATTATGACAACCAGGATAGGACTGAAGGTGATAATGAGAATTGAACGACTAACTTCTATCGGGGATCAGACTGATGGCTCTTACTGGGTTCGGATAGTAGACTTCCATCAAGTCTAATCTCACCTAGTCCTAGTGGAAGTCAGTCATCTTATCCTATTTCTCACCGTCAGTCCATTCCTGGCAATCGCCATTTGTCGGTCGCAGTGGAAGTTGGTCGTTCAGTTCCTGTCGTTGTTGTCGATTCAATCCTAGTGAAAGTTGGCTGTTCACTCCCGATTGTCGCTGTCGATCTGATCCTTGTGGAAGTCAACTTGCGATCCCTATTGTTGTGTCAGTCTGATCCCCATCGAAGTCAACCATCCCGTTTTGGTTGTCATTAGTGCTACAGTCTCAATTGGCTTTAACTATTTGATCCCGATAAAAGTTGGTCATTTGAACCATCAACTTTTACCAGTCATCCATGTTTCTTTTAAATTCAAATATAGAATTTAAAATTTAAAATTTTACTTTAAATCCAAACAAAAAATTTTAATACTATAATTTAAAATTTTTTATATCATCCAAATAAATAATTTAAAATATATGAATTTCAATATAAGACTTTAGGTCGACCTTGTTTCATATTTTCAAATGTTTTAATCCTTAAGATCATGGAATGAGAGTATCAAACTTTTACACTAATTCATTAAAGGACTTTGGGTCAACCTTATTTCATATTTTCAAATGTTTTGATCCTTATTTAGATTTAATTCAATATGTTGGTCTTTTAATTAATATCATTCTCCCTGTTGAAAACATTATTTTAATTATAGTGATGCGTGTCATTGAGGTGGCAACCAAAATCTCCTCAAAGATCATATATGCTGTTTTAATTTCCAACGACATTTAACTAAGGAAAAAATTATATATAAATCTCGTAGAGTAAATATATTTATAAATAAATCTTAAAAAATTTAAAAATTACAACTAGGTCCTTTGAGACCTAAGTGTAATTTGAAATTAGGATAAAAAGATAACAATAACCTTATTAAACATATATATATTACATCAGTCAAATAATTTATAACTATTGCATTAGTATTTTACAACTATAATTTTAATTTTTTGCAAGGAAAAATGATAGAGATCTCAAAAGGATCAATTAATTCAAGTTAGATCTTAAGTGTCAAACTTCAAAAATTTATAACTCAATCTCTTAATTTCGCAAGTGTGTTGTAATGAATTTGTAATTTATTTTTCAAATATTTTAACATGGTTAAAGAATAAAAAAATTATTTTTGTTAAAATTTAGAATATAAGTTGCAAATTTATCACAATAAAAGTTACAAAATTAAAAAATTGAGTTGTAAATTTTTAAAGTTTGACACTTGAGACCTAACTTGAATTAATTAGTACTTTTGAGAAAGGACCTCTCAGTTATTCTTCCCTTTTTACAATTATAACTTCATATATCTAATAATTGAATTGATTAGTTTAATTATTGGATATGTGAAATTATAGTTATAAAAAGTTAAAGTTATAATTATAAATTACTAATGAAATAGTTATAAATAATTAATATTAAGTTTTGTTAATAACACATGATTATAATCAGTTTAATTATTAGATATATAAAATTACAGTTATAAAAAGTTAAAGTTATAATTATAAATTACTAATAAAATAGTTATAAATAATTAATATTAAACTTTGTTAATAACACATGATTATTTAACTATTAGATAGATAAGATTATAGTTGTAAAAGTTGAATTATAGTTATAAATTGCCAATAAAGTAGTTGTAAATTAATTATCTTATTAACATAATATATATTTAATAAGAGTATTATTGTTTTTGTAACTTAATTTTAAATTACACTTAGGTCTCAAGGGAACTAGCTGTAATTTCAAATTTCACAAGACTTATTATTAAATCAGTCTACTCCACAGGGTCTATACATAATTTTCCCTACAACTTATTTATTCAACGTAACAAGTTTACACACACACAGCGCAAATTTGTGGTCGTGGATTTTTCATGTTAAATTAATCCCTCAGAGGAGAAAAAGAGATTCGTGATCAGCGTGCATGTCTCACGTCTATTTGATGATAGTTCAGTAGGTTCAAGTTTGGCAACATATAAAGGAGACACTGGATGATGGTTAGGGTTTGGTATTATAATTTATAATGTAAAATTAATATACTAACACTTGTCAAATTACCCGACAATAGCAAGGAAGGTTGAAGTTGGGTTCTAATTAATAAAATATTGAGAGAAAAAAACGTAGAAAGAAACATTAATTCAGCCTGCGTGAATCATGAATAATAAGCAAATAATTAAACACAACAAATTAAACCAAATAGGATAATGACAATTGTAAGCCTTCTAAAGAAATTAACATATTTTCTTAAAAAAAAAAATTTGAGTCGTACGCTAATGTTCCTTTAAAGTACTAAGACAAAACCTGCCAACTACTTATTAAATGATGAGAATTCATGCTACTCATATCAACATGAGTTGGCTGGTCAGTGTCTGAAATATACAACTTAAGTTACACAATTTGGCTTCTAAACAAATTTATATACTAAAAACATTATTATTAGTTAGTAGCTAGCTAGATTAAGTAAAGTTAAGGTGCAAGTTGGATTTTAGGATCTCACTAGGGTCAGGACATGCTTCTATATTCAAAGAACGCATACAAAAGTACTTACAGATTATCCATTAATAAGGGTTTCATATCAGAGGTGGCATTTGATCCCACAGCATTTAAATTTCTACGAAACATATATTAAAACCAAATATTATTAATAGATAATAGATTTGATATCACAAATATTTAATTTTTAAATTTTATTATTTGAATAATTAAATAATCATGTCAATATATTGTCCATAACCAACAAATGGTCTTATCTTATTGATATTCAGCAAAGAAAATTCAAAACGGGAAAACAACTTAAGAATTTAAGAATCAACGTGCGTACAAGGTCAGTGGATTATGGCCTTAATTAATAAACATATATAGTAACATAGTGTTGCGTGAAGAATTATTCCACAAGGCACCGTGCGACATAGCCTATATGTAGACTTTGATCATTATAATTATATATACTGTTGTTGTTATTGTTATGATTAAATTAATTAATAAACCAAATGTGGGGATTTGTCAATGGAAACATTTTATATTGGTAGGTAGGACGTCTCTATTAATTAACTTAGAGCTTATCATGTTTAAGCCAATAACATCAAAAATTGGTGAGCTCAGCTATTGATGAAGACAATATACAAAAGCAAGACAAAAAGCAACAGGAGCTGGATCTAGTAGAAAAGATTAGTCCCTTATAAAGTGATAAATTAAGATTTTTGAATTTCTGATGGGAGAGGTGCCAATATTTAGTGTCCAACCATGCCTTAGAATAAAATTACCTTCAACTGAAAAACACCTATGAGCAATCAAAAAGACAAAATATAGTTAGTATTCTGCCATATGCATGGTTGAGGAATATAGTTGGGATATATTAAGCATATAAATTAGTAGGTATGAAATAGATTAATTAATAGATTTGGGTGGACTTCAAAAGATTGTTATTATTCAATATTTCATCCGATCTTAAATGTATTAGCTAGTTGAGGGACTTGCTTTCGTCTTATATATAAGAGTAATACCCAAATCTATTTTCTAAATTTATAATTGTTTTATAACATGGGTAGTTTCCAGTGTAAAATTATTGTGGGGGTTATTTTATGGAAAAATAACAATATTTTGACATATAATTAACTTAATTAATTTTCTTATCCAGATCTTACATTATTTAAGGTTCAGAGGAAGTAATAATATAACTATAATAAATATTATGTAGATTAAATTTTATGTCATAATTTTTCCTCTAATTTTTTTTGGACCTGGAAGAACATCTTTAAGATATGAATTCAATATCATATCTCATTCCAACATCTTATTAGGACATTAAATTTCTAATAAACTTTAATTTGCACTCATAAGAAACGATAGTTATATTTCTAAAAATTTTAAAAATAATATGTGACTTTTTAATTTTGCTCTTATTTACAATTAATAACCATATTAAATTGTAGCTTAGAAATTTAAATTATAATAAATAAATAAATGATACAATTAGAAAAAAGTTAATTACTCTAAATTTATCTTATATTAAGGACAATAAATTCAAATTTTGCCTTATATTAAGGATCAAGGGAGGGAATATTACGTTACTAATTTACCTATATTCAACAAGTCCTTTACTTTGAAGCTCATAAAAAGAAACTATGTACTTCTTCCAACATCAATTGATACTATGGATTTTCCAACAAACCTAATTGTGTCAAAAGAAACCTTAAAATGAGACCTTGGAAGCAATGATTATTGGGTTGGGTGGATAAGGAAAATCCATGGACGGCAATTGAAAAAAAATCTCTCTATATAACTTTTTCTAGATTTGCTATGCAAGGCTTCGCCTAGGTTTAGAAACATGCATGTTGAAAATTTTTTTTATAATTTTTGAGACAAAACAATTCTCACATTTCATGACTTATAAGGCCAATGGATTTAATATTATCCTCAAGTATTATTTTTTGAAATATTGAGTCACTTGTTATCACTCATTGCAATTGGTTGCCAGATAGCAGTGCATGTTTGGTACGGAAGCATTCAAGCAGCTGTGTGAGATCAGAAGGAATAATGATGGAGGGGGGAGGCATTATTAAGGTTTGTGCTCCACACACCCAATATTATAGCCTTTTAATTTAATTTGTTGATCCAATTATATCATTGTTTTTATGTGTCTATTTAACAGGTCATGTTCAAGTATTGTCGACCTAAATTTAAGGTAATTCTCCTAAAAATGTTTTATACATTCGCACAAATTCAAAGTCATCAAGACTTTATGTTTAAGAGGCTGCAGGCCCTTCTATTAGAACCAATGCTTGTTGGTCTAATTATATTAATTTTCTCATCCACGTAGTTAAATTTAATTATTAATAGATGATAATGTCTATCAGAAGTCAATTCAACTACTAATTTGACATATAAAAATAATATTATAATTTAAGGTATTTGACTTGTGTTAGACTATTTTTTTAATTTTATGACATATAAAACTAGTGTATGTCTCATGTGTAATATCACCAAAATTATCGAAATACTTAACCATAGTAATTACAATCTACCATGGTAATTAGGGAATAAGCTATCCCAAGCAACCAACCATGGCAAATCCTTTAACTGTAGTTATGAAAATATCTAACTATAGCATAAAAGGAAAAGACTTAATTTGAAAGCCTATTAGAGTCGTTAAGGTTTGACTTACCATTCATAATCATACAATTAAGCCCTACCATTCTACCATGGTAGAATAGTTTGAGACTCATGTATGTCATAAATTCTTTTATAAATATGGGATCCCAACTTTTAAAATGACTAAATCAACTTTCTAAAGCAAAAATAAGGAAATATCAAAGTTTATAAATATTTGAAAGTATGGGATACCAATGGTGGTCAAAAAAATAATTTTAAATTAAATAAAATTCATCTTCTCAAAAATTAGGTCATTTGCCACAGCGAACCATCCTTGTGCCATTGTTTATGACACAGAGGTCATCTTCCATGGCCAAGCTACTTATTCACCATGGCTTGAACCTTCTGTAACATGCATCATGGTAAAGGCAACATTCGTTGTGGTGCACTATACAGAACTCATGACAGCAACTTGTTATCATGATTGATCCATGGCCAAACTTCCTACTTACCCCAAATCCCACTATCTAATGTCCGAATGAGGTGATATATGTGTCCACAAAACACTTATTCAGTAAACTAACTAATGACACTTATTTCATTTCCAAATTAATTCATACTACTAAATTGGACACACATAACTACATTAACCACTTTTTTACATTTTAACCTTCAAAGGTAAAGTGCCAAAAGTTTACAACCACAACTAGATCAAACTCAAGGGACTTAGAACCACTTGTGCAATACACCATGTCAAGCAAAACCCTTGTTAATCTCATTGTCAATCCACAATCTAAAATTCATAAAATAAAGAGGGGGAGGTTTTTGATACTACATTCCAAAATAAGCTTTCATATGCAATAAAATAATCATATTTATATTTGCACAAATATTTAGGCCTAATCAAATTGTGCAAATCATTAACACATATATGGACCAAGATGTATTCCTCTTTCTCGAATATAGGGGCGTCACAAATCCTTGTTACCAACTTTGCTAGTTGGAATTTAAAGATAAGCCCTATTACTACCTTCGTTAGGTGGGGTTTAAGGGAAAAGTCAAGAGCCAAATATTAAGGCCTCATGGTGTTAATGTAATCCACATGGATTCAAATTATTATTCTCTACTAAGGTGAACTCCCGCCATCATTATGATCATATTAATATATCACAAGCTAAACAACATATAGCATGTCTCATTGTCATTATACTCATTCATCAATATGTTCCAAATTAAATTTCAAAAATTTTCAATCATCATTTAATGGCTAATTGCCATTTCAATGTTTTATCATTTCATTAATGTACAAAGCCATGCTTGCATATTTTCAACACAAACAATATATTCATTGAGATATATAGGAAATATAATTTCAAAATTCACAAACATCCACAATTAAACTAACAAGCAAATAACATGACATAGATTCTTCCTGTCATCTCAAACTTTTAGGATACCAAAGGTTACTCCTAAACTAAACTTGTTTCCTGAGCCAGAATGGAGCTTAAATGGCACGCAACATAGTTAATCTATAATTAATAATGTAATTGTCAACATTACTATCATTTAACCTACTTCAAATTCTCTAATTTCACACTTTCATTTTCCAAAATCCCAAACCCTTAGGTTTTCTTACAACTAATAGGTACATTATCTCCCATTAGCTCCATTAACTTAAATAATATCAATGATAATGCCCAAAGACTCAAAATTATCATTAAAGTGTCTAAGGTTTGTCCAAACCCAAGACCCAATATCTCAACCTTATAGAAGCTTGAAATCTAGGTATAGGAAGCTTAACCAACTCCAATTAATTCCATTTAGATCAATGAGTTTAGACTTAAAGTCCTAAGATTTGAAAATCATCATCTCCTCTATAGGCCCTAGCTCAAAATTAGAGTAGAGAGGAGAAGGAAGTTAGAGTGAACTTACCCAAAATGACTAGGAGCTTCAAATCTTCCCCAAGACTCTAAGAACTTATGCCTTAGTAAAGCAAGCCAGGGCCCTTCGTTTTCCCCCAAAATCCTCTTTTTTTCTTGCGTGCTTGAAGCTCATTTAATTCAAAATTTCAACCATCCACCACGGCACATGATAAAGATGGTCAACTCATTTCTGTTCAATAGCTAAACCCAGGCAACCCAGTATATGTCTAGGCCCAACCCAAGAGCTATAGACAAAGCCCAATAGTTTCATTAGTTGTCTCTAACATCCTCAAATCAATCGAAGCTTAAAACTACTTATTTACCCCTTGATTAATTTACTTAATCCATAGATTAAATTTCATGATGTTACATCATGTGTTATATGAAGTATACAAAATGAGTCATATTGCTCATGCATGACTTATAAATAGTATGTTTTATTGGATTTTTATATTACATGTAGATTTAATGAGAATATAATTTTTTTAAATTTTTTTTTGAAAGTCTCATGTAATATTATTCACAGGTACGTAGTAGGCTAGTTATGTTTAATACATTTTATGTTAAAAATCATTCAGTGATATATATATATATATATATATATATAACTACATTAAAATTTTCACGTGCTATCCAATAAAAAATTGATTTATATTTTCTCATTAAAGAAAGTAAACGGGTTGGGAGGATATGCTCATAATCGAAGACCCTTGAATTCCATAAATACTCTTTTCTTTTTTTAATATAAAAAGTTTAGGTGAGTTGTGTTTTAGATTTATCAAGATCATGAAATGTCAATGTAATTTAGATCTAGTAGAAAGGGCTAGTCTCTCACAGTGAACCAAGGTTCAAATTCCTTGCTAAGAGAAGTGTCTACTTTTAGTACCTGATTATGTCTCGAATAAAGTTTCCTCCAATAGTAAGATAATACTTGTGAGCAATTCAAAAAAGGAAAAGATCATGATATATTTATGGGCTCAAAAAATTGTTAGAGAAATATTTATTGATCGCTCATCAACAATATTTTTACATTAACAGTTATATTTGAACCCATAATCTTCGAGAATTATGAGTCAATTTTTTATAATGATCAATCAGACAATTCTTTGTTGGCTCTATACATATTCTGTAGAAGGCCCCATCATAAATGTTCTTATCACTATGGTAGATATTTCCCACAAATTTTCCATATATTAATAACATAGCAAGATGGACTTGAAAAGCACATATATATTTTCCAGAAAATTACATTCCCACAGATTGTTTGGTTGGTTTTTCACATCAAATAAATGTTCTTCAATTCCACTTCACCGTTATATCCCTCTTTTTTTTTTTTTTTAAATTTAGTATCTTGAATTTCTCACCCTTATCTATTAATTTTTTGCGTGTAGTGGAGAACCCCCTAAGTTTATTTTGTTTCATAACGAAACAAAAAGAAGCCCCAAAAAAGGAGATACGTCATTTACAGTATAAGACAAAGTGGCATTATTCTAACGTTAATTTTTTTTTTATTTAAGATTTAGAAAGACACATCATTGGCAAATTAGCAATTGTACTGAGCAACTTTCAGGGACAATTGATATAGTAACAAGAAACTTTCACTTTTGAGTTGATAGTGAGAAAGATAGAGATGACAAGGCGTGTGTGTTTGTGTCTTTGACATCTAGAAATTAAAGAAAAGGAATCATAATGGAAAATGTAAAAAAATTGTTTTACACAATGAACAAGGCCTTTCAATTGTTTTCTTAAACATTTGTTGTACTTTAAACTGTTTTTGAAAGCTCAACAAGCTATAAATCATCCGTTCTCAGCCATAAATTTTTACAATAATTTGCTTTGGTCCTTTATAAAAAAAGAATTTATTTTATCTATTGCACCAAAATAAACTTAATTAATACTCAAATTTAAATATGCTAAAAAGACATTAGTTAAAATCTATCATTAAATCTTAGGGGATAACTGAAAAAATAGCTCTCTCTCTCTCTCTCTCTCTCTCTCTCTCTCTCTCATGAAAAAGTAGCATTCTCTTTGAACCAAATGTACATAGAAGACATTTTCTATCATATAGTGTGTGTTAATCCAAATTAAATGTAAGAACCTTTATAAAAAGTCAATAATATTAATTTTTTCACAAATATCTTTATTAATTGTATTGTAGGGAGAGATTATATAAAAAATAAATGTTAAGGGTAATTAAGATAGGTTAGTTTTAATATCATAGGGTAATTTTTTTAGTAGTGACAACTTTTTATCATTTTAATGGTATAAATCACTTTTAACTACTTTTTTTTTAATCTTTGTGAAGTATTTAAAATTGTTCTATATTTTGGATAGGAGGGAGAGGGAGTCCAAATTATTGGCACATCTATTTCTAATAACTAATTTAACTATTTTTTAATTCTTCTGATTTGGTTAAAAAGATCACACACACACTCTCTATATATAGTATATCAAAGGGAATGGGAAAAACCATGTTAAAAGCAATCCATAGAATGGGTTTAAAGTACAACTATTATTCCAGCAGCTGGTAGATTATTAGAGAGGATCTGTGGAAAAATATAGTGGGCATATATACTTATAGAAATTAAAGAATAAAAAATTATATCGACCTTCTCTATATTCTTAATTAATTACATAGACTTCTCTTTTATTATATTTTAAATACATACACAAACTTGTATAGCCATTCAGATTACATCATGAATTAGGGATCGATTATAGTAGCGAGGGATAGATTAATAAAGGGTAAATGAATAAATTACACTCTAACTTTAAATTCAATAGTATTATAGACATGAAACTCATTTTTTGTGTAAATTATTCCCTCAACTTTAAAAAAGGGTGCAATTTGACCTATATTGTTAACAAAAATTAACTTTGATCATTAATTAGTTAATCAGAAAATAACATTAAAAATTCCAGAAAATGACAACAAATTATAATAAAGATTAAAAAATACAGGAAAAGATCCAAAAAATTATAGAAAAGGGAAATTTTTTATCCTTTTCTGTAATGTTTTATATCATTTTCTGTTATTTTTTAATTAATTAATTACCAGAGTTAACTTTTGTTAATAGTAGAAGCTAAATTGCACCGTTTTTAAAAATTGAGAAAATAATTTATAAAATAAATGAGTTCAGGATATATAATACTATTAGACATAAAATTTAAAATGTAATTTGCTCATTTAGCCATTGATAAATAAGACACTATTTATATAAAATTAACTAATAAACGTTTTTTATTTTAGAATCTTAAAAAAACAAGAAGAAGAAGAGACCTTTATATTTTAGATAAAATATGAGGTGGTCAGAATAATTTATTCAACCACACAAAAACGAGGTTCAATAGGATGGTTTTAGATTTTGTGGTTGTGTTCTGCCACATCAGTTGTTGCACTTTTCATAATGGTATACTTTATTTCATTTCGTCTAACTCTACATACATACATACATACATATATATATATATATATATATATATTCGATTGAATAACTTATAAAGTTCATTGAATCTATTCGCCAATGAATCAAACTTATCCATTTCTGCCACCAAATTATTTTGGTTTAAGGAAATAACGTAAACTTTATCGTTCAAATATTTATGGCTACCAAAAAAAAATTAAAAAAACTCATACAAAATAATGTAATTAGTTAATGTCCATCAAATATTTTTAACTTTAACATTTAGTTAGAAGAGGTCCTACGTCTATCATTTGCCCTCCAATATATTTTAGCGAGATATTCTCTATTTTTGGCAGAACAAACCCCTTATGTTTACCCAAAAATATATATATTCTTAACGTTCCAAATATACCCTGATTTAATACAGTCTCTTAATGGAGAATAAACTAAGGAAAAGTTAATTATTGATCCCTTTTTTTTTAACTCAGTTGTAATTTAATTCTTAAATTTTGACTCGTTATGTCTTAGTCCTTACAGTTTAAATTTGATTGTAACTCAGTTTTTAAATTTTTTCTCTTACAATTTAGTCCATATAATTTTAAATATTAATCTCTATATTTTAAAATTAAAATTAAAATTATTAAAAATATTTTAAAATTTTAATATTTATAAAGATTAAAATGGTGTAGTAATCTGAAATATTAGTAGTAAATATTAAAATAATTTTAATTTTATAATTTTATTTTTTAAAATCTAGGAACCAATATTTAAGTGGTTAAACTATAGGGACTAAATTGTAAAGTTAAAATTTAAAAATTAATTTATAACTAAGTCAAAACTTAAAGGACTAAATTATAATGAGTTAAAATTTAGGGATTAAATTATTATAACTGAGTCAAAATTATAAAAATTAAATGTAAACCAATGATCAAGCAATATTTTTATACCATTGATTATTGTTAGATCGAAATATGTGGTAGCTCTTTTATTATTTATATTTAAGTGTTATTGGCTGGGTTTTCCCCCTAATAATAATAATAATAAACACGTTGTCCACTAACTTAGCACCTTGACAACCACAATTTACTCACTCATCACGAGGAAATCTCAATGTATCTTGGAACCATCCTCTCTTCAATCCTATGATCAATAGAATTAGGAATTTTATCATCCATGATTGGATTATATCAGTAGCTAGATCACATTTTTAGAGAGAAAACTTACTATATTGATTAACTTGCTCATCAGGCCAATCATTATATAGTTAGGATGCTGTCTTTAACGACCCACTCACAAGGTATATGAATCTTGTTATTTGATTAGACATGATCTTTTATTAATTATTTTATATGATTTTTACCGTGATCTTGTATTTAAAAAAACAAACACGGTGTTCAAGTAGTAGAGATGTTCAAAATCAGTGAGTAAGCATAATTGAACTATGAATAGTTAAATAATAAAAATGGGCAAAGATTTAGGTACAAGATGTTAACAACTTGATCAATTAATGGTGCTTAAATTAATGGTCCCTCTAATCCATATTCCATGTAATATTTAAGTGAGTGGCACATGACTCATCATAATTGCAAAAGGTATCAAACATTAAAAAATAATATTATTATAATTATAATTATAATTATAATTATAATTATAATTGCAAGTCCAATTCTCACATACCTTTTAAACTCTACTTCATTGCGTATCTCTCACCAGGGGATTGTTAATTTATTGGCTTCAAGAGTTTCAAATTCTCAAAATTGCTTCTTTGGATATGTCTTCACAGAAAAATAAAGGAAAATTACAAACAAGAACTTGTAAAATTAATAATAACTATTGAGGACCATGTGAAATCTTAAAATTGAATTTAAATACCAAGATCCTTTCTAAAGTTTACAAATTATTATTATGACTAAAATATCCCTAAAAGTAAGTGACTAAATGTGCATTTCAGATGGAGGTATTCGAGTCAAAACATTATTTTTTAAATTGCAAAAAAGACTATGGTCCTAAAATTTAATTTCAACATTTTATGTTTGTTATATTACTAATCTTCACTGGTCTTTAATTGTGATTTTTTCAAAAATAAATAAATAACTCTTCACCAATTGTCTTTAACTCCGCTTTTCTCATGCATCTGCTTCTATTTGCTTCGTCTCTGCAATAATTGGACGCTTTCTTTAATTTCAACCCCACTTGGGTTTTCCCACCACACTTATACTATTTTACATTGCGCATTTCATGTAGGTTATCCAAGTATGAGACTTATTATAAATTTTCTATTTATTTCTTAGGCGAATGAATATAAAATAAGGAAAAAATGTCTTTTTTTTGGGTATAATTTTTAATATTTTTTTATCATCTCTATTTTGTTCACATTCCAAACAAAGCCTTAAGTTAGACTGATGATTTAAATATTATGTATGAAAAAATTACATTCAACTCAACCCAAAATTGAGTACTGGATACACAAGAGCTACTCGTAATTGAGTACATATAGATAACACTTGAATTTGACAAGATAGTAATTGAACTTGCATTTAAAAAAATACTAGACACTAAACAATTATATGAAAAAAGAACCTGAGCAATCCAATTAGATCCAATAAGAATACTTGAATTTATAAAATTTTTTGTTGTTTACATTTATTCTTTTAATAGAAATAATCCTATTTAAATCATGGTCAGGCACTAAATATAAACATCTCTCTCCTTGTGAAGATTTGAACTTTTGTTTGCCACTTTATAAGAAATTAGTATGTTCCATTAGGCCTAACTTTTTTTAGCCATCAAGCTATGTCAAAATAAAAAAGTTTGAATTTCATTGAAAGAAGTAACCACATTTAATACTCAATTTTATTTCGAACATGATTGTTTCCTAAAAAAAAAATCAAACTCTCTTGCAAACATTTCCATTTTTTTGAGTGCAATTGCATTCAGTGCTTATCATTCCATGTGCTCATCAGGCCAAGAGATAATCAGGATACTTCAATTTATTTCAAAACAATTTATACCATTCATTTTAAATAATTTTTAGGCATTTTTAATATTATATTTATTAAAATAAAAATTATAAAAAATTTAGTATTGAATTACTAGTTTATTACTCATCATCATAACATTTGAATTGTTCAAACTTAAAGCTTTTTATTTTTATCAAATCTAAATTTTTTAATAAATTTGTTCACTATCAATTTGGCCAGTACAAATTTTGTTTGGATTGACTAATTTAATATTAAAATTTTTTAATTTTTTAAATTGACTATTTAAATGTATTTTAGGAAGTACAAATATAATTTGAATAATCTAATTTAATAATAAAATATTTATAATTTTTATAAATTAACTACCTAGATATATTATGGATAGTATAAACTTAATATTATTTTTTTAATAATTCTTATAAACTTTTTTTTAATAAATATAATATTAAAAATATTTAAAAATTAATTTATAATTAACAGCAGAGATTATTTTGAAGTAAATTGATGGGCACATCAGCCCCTGGGTTGATAAGCACGCGTACTGATTAGCACCGAATTTGAGCCATCAAGCTCCTATAAATCCCTCCCAATTCACGCCGCACCAATCTCCCATCATCATTCCCTCAGGCTTCACAAATACTTCCAGTAAATCATCCTTCTTTAACATTCAGATATCATTTATCATCTTCCTGTAAATTTTGCAGCCATGATCCCTACTAAGATCAGAGGAACATCAGACAACCCATTCTTAACCCCACAAAACATCACCACTTTTCTTCCCAACAACCTTTTCTCAAACTTCGACATCACCAGCCTCCTTGGGTCCACCCATCATCATCATCTTCTGCTGAGTGAGCTTAATAATAATCTTGTTCCTTCTTCTTCAACCTCCGATGAAGCTGAGGAGAAGCAGACAAGCATGATCGATGAGAGGAAGCAGAGACGAATGATATCCAACAGAGAGTCAGCTCGAAGGTCGAGGATGAGGAAACAGAGACACATAGACGAGCTTTGGTCGCAGGTTGTCAGGCTCAGGACAGAGAACCATAACCTTGTTCATAGACTCAACCACGTGTCTGAGTCCCATGATAGGGTTCTTCAGGAGAATGCTAAGCTAAGAGAAGAAGCTTCTGATCTTCGCCAAATGGTCGCAGATTTGCAGATTGGCTCTCCTTTTGCCAACACCCTCGCGGATTTTGATGACTTCTCAGATTTCTAGGAACGTTAACATGAACAACCACAGAGACAAAAATGCATCAAAATTTCGTATTTTGTTTCTATGTCGTGTCTATGATGATGATCTGTATCAGTATCACTCTGTTTCTGAACTGTTTTGGGCTGAATGAGTTTTACAAATAGGTTATCCAATAACAGCTCCATGTACGTGTTCTGCTTTCCCTGATCTTTTTTCTTTGTAATTTCTGGGTCTCTCAGTGAAACCATCAAATTTTGGTTATGTTTACAACTTAATGGCACAAAAAATAACTGTTCATTGTGTGCAGCTTTTCGCCGCATATGATTTATGTAAGTGCGTTGTGTTTGCATTCTTTTAATGTCAACATGAAACCAAACCCACTGATAGTGGCATTTGCATCATTTTCACAGTCCTCCAACTTTTGGCAGTGACGAAATCACATAATGCAAATTGAACACTGCAACAAAAATAAGACTCCTTCGTCTGATTCATAAGATATTTTTGGAAAGATTTAATATCTTAAAATATAAAATATTTGGATAAGACTAAAGTTTCATTAATGATGATTTTTCAATATTTTCCTTCTTATTATATTCTCTTTCTTTAATATTATTTCATAGATGAAGTATTAAATAAATAACATTTTTAAAAATTTATACTTTTATTTTAAAAATATAAGGTTGTAAGGTGTATTTAATTAAATTTATTAAAAATGTAATTTGTCTAAAAGTATTTTATACTCTTTTTTTATATGGTTATCTAACTCAGTTGTTCAAGCATTGTTGGACTCCATTAGAAGCAACTCTTTCAATGATGTTTTTTGCATTCACACAAATTTAAACCTGAAATCTTATGTTTAAACAGCGATAGTATTTTACCTTTACCGTAAATATCAAGTTGAGTTAGATAAACCTTTAACACTGTATAGAAGGTGGTATGACATTTTAATTTTAAGTAATATTTTTAAATGTTTGAAACTTGTTTCCGCGTTTGTTCCCTTTATGTAATGATTGAGTTAGGGTGTGCCAAGAAAATTACAACCAGAAACCTATTACACTCGTGTCCCCTGGTTTGAGTCAACTTAAATTAGTCGGGTTCAACTTCTAAAAACCACTTAATATTAAATTGTATATATACTTCATGGTGTGTCATGTTGTGTCATTATTTACAACATTGAGAAATGAGGCATGCTAGTGGAAAGGATAAAGAAGTCTTTGCCCATAGGAAATTGAAAAGAAAGCACCAAAGAGTGTTCATAGCAGCTAGAGTCAACAAGACAAATGCTGGTGTTTGTGCCTTATCATACAAATTGTTATTTAAAAAATATATAACTTTTAGCGCCCGAATTTTTCCTTAATCATCAATTTAATCTCTCAACTTTAAATCAGAACAACTCAATCCTTATAATTTATTGACTCAAAACAATTCAATTCTTATAGTTTCTTGAAAAACTAAATTGATAATTGAAAGATAAAACTTATATTATCCATTGTTACTCTAACAAGCACATAATTTATATATTTTGAAGGGTTAAATCTGGAAAGGAACTCTAGAATAAAGGAATCATAAAATATCGAATATCAGCCTGCATTGAGTTCATCTCTTCTATTCTTAAAGAAATCACAGATTTTTAATTCCAGCAGATCCAAATTCTATGAATATGACATATGAAAATTATATGTTCTGAAACAACTCAGTCTTTCCCTTTCTAGTCTTCTGGGGACACGAAAAGCATTCCTAAACTTTTATCTTTCTCGTTAAATTGGATTATAAGAGGGCTCATAATATGGAGTTTTCAAAACTCATATGGTGTTAATTATGTCTAAATATATATGTATGAATGTGTGCGTTTGTAATATATTATATTCATGAACATAGATTTCTCCTAAACAAACATATATGTAAATGGGTCATGAGTTTGTCTTATGCAAAGAATCTAACTGTATCATCTTAATAGCTACCAAGAGCAGCATGTTTTTCTTCCTAATAAAAAAATGGGAGAATTACACACAAGTCCCCCATGATACATTTTAATATCACCAAGTCCATTGGCAACTTAAATGTGTTGTGGGTTTGACTTCAAGGTAATTGTCATTTAAAAAATTTTTAATCATTCAGAATCATGCAGAGGAATTATCTGCATAAAGAATTTGCTTTAGTGTTGAAGTATGGGAGCAAAAATGGATCAGACAAGAAACAAACATAGGTTGATATAGGTGGAAAGGAGCATCATGATTGTGTTGCTGCAAAAAGTAATCTTCAAAAACCTTAAGAGCATCAAAATTCTCTTCCTTTTTTGAGAATTGTCAAATTGGATTACAATGCCAGCCTAACTTTGTCCCAAAAAAAAAAAGTTCAAAACCCAACACGTTCAAGGAAGTTTCTCTTGTTTCTGTTGCTGAATCATATATGCTTCCTCCAATTGGAAGACTTTGCTTCTTTTTGAAAGATAAATGCATATCTTATGAGAATTCTCCAACGTTGAACATAAGGTTTGGCATGCCAATATTCTGCAGATAAATAATTAATTCTCTTCCCTCCTAGTTTCTCTCTATGTCAACCCAAGTATGAAGAATTTGGAGACTTTGATCTAAGGATGAAATAGTACAGATTTCTTAAGACATTGATCTTTTCTTGAGATCATTATCTGAATTTCCAAAATGTCAAAGAAGCTGCACTACTACAAGTAAATCTGCTTCTGCATAGGCTCAATGAATTCAACAAGGCTTATCTGCTAAATAAAGTCAGTCATTTCCACTAGATGGAAAATGTGTACTGTAGAAATACATAAGTTTTAAGGCCAAATTAATTGACGTTGATGCTCATAGGAAAAGAAAGTTATTCTTCAATCAATCAGTGCGATCTTCTGAGCAACCAGTGAAATCTTATTATTTCAGGAGAATGACAATTAAGTCCCAAAATGGGGAATTAACGACAGTTAGATCTCTAATAAAATTTTCTGAAAAAATACCAATGGGGGGTTGAATCTAATAGAAGAGGATAGTCCCTCACAACATGGCAAAATAAGATTTGAATTTTCATTAGGAGATATGCCCACATTTAATGCCTGACCATGCTTCAAAAATGATTACTTTTAATAGGAGGATACCTATGGGTAACCAAAAAAAAAATCCAAAAAATGGTTGCAAATTTAAGAGTTTCAATCTCAAATAAGACATTTAAATTTTGAATGTAACCCTCAATTTACAATTTAGATTCCTATTTGTAACTATCTAAATCAATATTTACAGCTTACTTTTAGAAAACTTTGTCAAGAATATAACTGTCATTAATTTCCTATTTTAGGACTTTAATGTCATTCTCTCTATTATTTCTGCCTATCTCTCTCTTTTAGGTGTATTACAGTTTTCTGAGGCAAATGAAATGTAATAAAGCTGAAGAAACTGTTCAAACTTAAACTACTCTTAAAATGGTGTTATTGGAAGAGCTGTACATGACATCAAAATCTCATCAGAAAGTTTGTGAAATTGCTTTCCCCTGTTCATGTCTGTCTGCTTTAACCAGAGATTGCTGATGAATCTGGTTTAGATATTCTGTATTGTGCTCAGCAGTAATTGTTTAGTTGAATCAAGTGGAACCCAAAATTAACTTTTCTGCTATGTTAGGCAAACTATTACTTGATGCTCATTGAATATAAAATATAACCACAATGATCACATTTCATTTTAACTTTGGAGGACTCATACATGAGTCACTCTTGATAGTGACATGAATAGAATTTTATTTTTATTTTGTTCTTTTATGATTAGGTGTTTTCACTTCTTAACTCCTTGGGATCTCTTACAAAATATATTTTTTAATGCATCATTCCATTTTATATTTCATAAGAAAAAGAAGTGACAATGACTTCACATTGAGGTATATCAATGTTGCATAGCATTCAGAAGGTTCTCTGAAGGTATGACTCTGCCCTGCTTAGATTTTATTTTTTAAAATTTTTTAATTATCTCAGTTATATATTTGTATTGTTTTGATTATTAATTTTGAAAGATGTAAAACAAAGGATGAGGGCCTTCAAAATACTTCATTCGAATATAAACAAACGTATGTTTAAGAGAGAGAAGCATAAATTCACCATGCATTTACTTCCTTCAAAATAAAAAACAAGAAAATTTAAATTTAAGTTGTCCAGATCAAATATGATACATGTTGATCTAGGTCAGCATCATCTGGTTTTATTTTCTATAATACTGCAAAATGTGCTTTAGGTAAGAAAGTGACATAAATGAATGAAAATCAGTGCATGCAACAAGTTAAAAAGATGATGGCATGGAACATGCTGGAATTGCACTGACACGTTTAGATAAAAAAAATTGAAAAAAAAAAGGAACACAACCACCAAAAGACATTATTTCTAGTGGAAGAGGCTATGACACGTAAAATATAAGATTTTAGATTCAAGTCGGTGTAAATGTAAAAAATGCTTTTGGGAGAGTTATCCCTATTTGGGGCCTGACATTACTTGAATTTGACCAAATTGTATCAGATATCGGATACTGTATCCTGAAAAACAAACGAAGAAACAGAACCATCAAAATTGATTTTTCATCTCATTCAAGATCATGACTAGCTTGAGAAATATGAAAACTTCAACAAACAATTGAACCCAGCACATCTGTCAAATTAAGAGGATCACAAATGCAAATTTGTCAAAGAGGATAATACTTATAAGACCATACACTGGTTTTATCTTAACCACACAGCATACTTAGCTTGAAGGTCTCTTTCAAAATATTCATAATTAAGTCTCATGTTTATGCTTTCCTGAATTCTCCCGTTCTCTTTACCATGTGCCTGTCCAAATTCGTCCTTCCTTTTGTTCCTGTTCTCTGAAGCAATGACACTGATGAACTATTTGGAAAATTTGCAAACAACACCAGTCAAAATCAGATAAGAAAATGAGAAGTTTCTTTCCCACTTCTCTTCTCCTTTTCTTCCTATCACAATCTTGACCCTATTTGGACTTGTGGTTATTATCCACGGACTGGTCATGTATACCATTCTCAGATCACTACACAAAACTTCAATGAATGATAATGACTTTCTCAAGGTCAGACAACCACCGCCAAGAAAAATTCTGAGATCTCATTTTAGAAAGATATGATTTGACTAAACAAACCATAAATAAGCATGTCCAACTCAACTTTCAGTGATTTGGTTTGCTTAGTTTTTTAAAACTAGAATGTGGGTCCAGTATTTTGAACAGAGTTTGAAATGAATTACTACACTCTTCATAAGTTGTGAATAATGTTGCTTCCTATGAATTTATATTATATATTGGATAGATATCTAGAGAGAATCTACGTAAGAAGCATTATCAGTGAAAATTCAAATGAAATGAAACAGCAAAAGTTGTTCCAACTAAAGCTACTCTTAAAATAGTGTTATTGGCAAAGCTGTACTTGACATCAAAATCTCATGAGAAGTTTGTCTTTGAAACTGCCTCCCCTGTTCATTTTCCTACTTCAACCAGATCTTGCTGATGAATCTTTTTCGGATTTTCTGTATCGTGCTCAGCTGTTATTACTTAGATGGACCTAGTGGAATCCAAAATTTACTTTGCTGTGATGTTAGGCAAACAATTATATGATGCTTATTTATTTAACATAAAATATAAATCACAATGATGACATTTCATTTTAACTTTTTGGAGGACTCATGCATGAGTCACTCTTGAAAATGACATGTATGCACTCCACTGTTTTTCCCCCCTCTTTCTTCATCTTAGGATTAGGCTATTTCCACTCTTCATCTTCCATCCTGAGCTTCTCTTAGAAAACATATTTTTTAAATGCATCATTTCTTTCATCTGTCATGAAGATAAGGAAGAGAAAAACACTTCATTATGAGGTGTATACTGGTAAGGGATTATGCATGCATATGGATATTCTGTAGAGACATAAAGTAAGCATTTTCTCTGAAGACAAATAAATATGCATGGCATGATTCACCTTTCAATGTGGAAAAGTTAAAAGTTAATCAGATAGAATATGTTGGGATTGCACAAATATGTTTCAAAACTAACTTCAAAATTGGTTCTGGATAATTCATCACGCAATAAAACCCAGCACATTTAGTCAAAGAAGATAATAAATACACTTTTGTCAAAGAGGATGACATCTAAAAGTCCAGCCGCTGGTTGTATCTCAACCACACACACGTTCTTGATTGTCACTTTCACATGATTCCTCAGTCTCATGCTTATGGACACTCAATTTTTCTGTTCTCTTTATCATGCCCAGATCCAAATCCACCTACCCATTTATCCTTTTTGCCTAAAGAAATGACTAAATGAGTTGTTGGAAATTTGCAGCCAGCAAATATCGTTTGGATTTCAAATTAGTCAAAACCAGATAAGCAAATCAGTTTCTTTCCCACTTTTCTTTGCCTTTTCTTCCTTTCACATTCTTGACCCTGAGATGAGGGCTTGTGATTATTTCTGATCATGTCTACCATTTTCAGACTACTGTCCAACACTTCAATACAAGACAATGACTTTCTCAAGAACACAGAATCAACTCAACAGAGAGGGGTGGAATTATCAAGGAGACTCAATATAAAAGATGGAGTTTGAGTCAACCAATCATAAATAAATACGTAAACATGTGAAACTCAACTTTCCGTGATTTTTAAACTGATTCTAGACAAGAATCTTCAGTGAAAAGTCAATGTTTTGATATTTATACCTTAAATTTAATGGCTTTATACCGATATTTTGAGGAGGATAGCAGTTTCTAGCAAGTGAACAACTTAAATATAGTATGGGCATCAACTTCAAGCTTAAGGACGCCTATCAATTTGCCAGTATGATATTAAAAAAAAGAAAAGAAAAGAAAACAACAACAACAACAACAACAACAAAGCAGCATGATAACTAGCAGGCACAAGAGAAGGCAGAAGGCCCATATTTGAAAATTGTTCATGTTATAATATTCTAGATTGATTACACTTTACAGTATGCTGGTTAAGAACATAAAGAAATAAAAAAAGCAAATAACAGCAGTAAAGTTCAAATTCATGGTCCATTTTTATCTTGTGTATAGATATAATCCGCATGGGCAGCCATAGTTTTCCTAAACAAACAGTCTTCCCTGCCAATTCCTTTGCAGTACTGATCATCATCATCATCGTTGAGCCTTGACTGTTCCGACATACACAGAGTCACAGGCAAAAACACAAACAGGTACTGTGCATTAGCTTATGCTTCAGTCTCCAAAGAGACACAACAATCAATACAAACACAAATTAAGTATACGTAATTGAACAAAATAACCCATAAGACTTATATGTGACCCACTTACAGGTGATGCTGCTAGATGGGAAGGACTATGATGAACTGATCTGTGAGAATCAGAATCTGGACTGATGACTCTGCCTTCTGCAACACTGAGTAAAATAAGGCAGATAATCATGATACTAACCAACTTAGCCATTTTTGTTAGCTCTTAAATGGGCACGCATATAGGTTGCAGCAAATAGAAAGAGAATCGGTGAAGAAGCTGAAAGAAGTGTAGGAAGAAGAAGACGGTAGGCTATGGAAATGGAATGATGTGAGAGAAGTGGGGCTGTGGGGAATGAAGCTTTTTGTTTTTGTTTTTTTCTATGGGGATGAAGGGTTATGAAGGTACAATAATGGGGCTTTGAAATGAATGCGACCAGAAAGTCAAAACAAATTCAATGCCCTCCAGTATTATAATATAAAGATCTACTATACTTTCTGGCTTCCTAGGAAACAACAACAACAATGTTTAATTAGGAGACAATGCTGAGAAGTTCGTTCTTTGTTTTTTGTTTTGTTAAGTTATTTTTATTGTTCAGTCTGCTTGTGTGATGATGAGAAACTAGCTGTACTGGCAAATTGTAAAATACTACTAACATGCTTGCATGCATGTGGTGGACACCTGTTGATGTTGTGGGATGTCTTGGTGGTCGATAACTTGCCAAAGTCCAATCTTTCCTGCTCCGTCTGTCCTCATATTATATTTTATATACACACACACACATGGATGAGGTATTTTAAGTTAATCGGACCATATCAATAAAAATTTATCATTTAGGTGAAAGTGTATAAAACCACGACAGTTTTTTAATTCTAATGATATCACAATTAATATTATTGTAGTGGGAAAAACATGTAGTTAATATATATGATTCTCTTTCCTTTTCAAGACAATAGGGGTAAAATTGTCTAATTATTTAAAAATATTATGACACATTTTATATTTAAGGATAAAATATACTTCTAAAAAACACTTTATATATAAGGACGGAAGGAGTAATTCCTTATATGGATATAACTATATATACACACACTCTCTTCAGTTTTTATTATAAATCACTTCTAATTATCTCATTAGATTTATGAAGATATGATTAAATTATTAACCATTTAAAAATATAATAAACTTCTAATTTTACCTTTTCTAGATGAAAAATTTTTAATTTTACATTACATTCTCTCTCATAATTAATAAATTTAAATAAAAATAATATTAAAAATATAATTAATATTTCATTAAGTACCTTATATTAAAAAATAAAAAAATTATACTACAAAAAATTTTTTAAAATGTACCTTATACTAAAAATGAGAGAGAAGATATAGTACTATATGCATATATAATATATGAATATGATAAAGGTCAGAAGATAAAGCACGCTTCTTTAATTATTAAAACATTTGGTTCCGTCTCGGTGTTTAATGCATCGATTATGTTATCGAGGCTCTTTGAGACGCTGACCGGCTGCTAAAATTCGGTTCCATTTCTCAAAAACTTCCTCAGCTATTTTTTAAGAGAATTTTGAGAGAGTTTTTATAGTTATATTTATAAGAAAAAAATATAATATATTTATTAAAATGTTTATTTTATACTCTCATTAAATATTTGAAAGAGAGTTTCATATTCTTTTCAATGTTATTCATAGGGTGTTTGTGACACCTTTCATATGTTTTAAAAAAATTTGTTATGTTATTATTATTATTATTTTTTGTTAACTTTTATCCCAACTTTTCAATTATGTCTTTGATAAAAATGGAGAAGAAAACGGTGGGTCACTTAATTTTATGGGCAATGTTTTCTTAAGTAAAGATAAAAATGAAAAAAATTATTCTAATTTTTTCTTCAACACAGATCATTTTTGTGTTTGCAAAATGCCTTGAATGGTTATTGTAGATGAATAGTTGTTTGAATAGTATTTTTTCCCTTAAAATTTGGTTTAAAAAATTAATTTTTTTAGCCAAAACAAGGTTAATTTTATTAATATCCAAAAAAGATTACAAACATCAATAGCCAAAATTAAAAAAAAATATTTAGAAAAAACCTACTAGTACAAGTTAACACAACTTAAAAAAAAACAGAAAAATACAAATTAAAAGTCACAATACAGCAGCAAAACCAAAATACACACGCTCGCGCGCGCGCGCGCCAACCAGCAACACTCCTTTCACCACAACCAGTATCAGTAACATGCCTTATCAGACCATCATCCAACAACAACTTAGCAAAAGGAAATGGGGATGTTGCCACCCAATTCCAGAGACACATTCCCTTTGAAGCCACTCATTGCCACTCAATCTGTAGTTTTGTTTTGTGATCAAGGAACAAGCATCACTGAAACATTCCTATTCACTCCAAACAAGCTCAAAACATCTTCAACAATATAATTGTTTGACTCCCTCATGTACAAGTATTCACCTTTTTTTCCTTTACACATTTAGCCAGAACTTCATGATCATTAATCATCAGTTACTAGAACCACTTCCTTATTACCAAGATTATAACCATGCACAATGCTTTCCACACACACACACACACACAATGTTTGGGCCTCATTCTGATTGCAGCATACCCAACCTTCCCTTCATAGCAGCCATATTTACTTGGGAGAATGACATTCAACATCCTTTCAAGAGAATTTATCGTAATAAAAGTCTATTAATTTTGAATTGCACATTGTCTCGTGAAAGCACGTATATGTTTTATGAGAAACTAGACGGTCATTATTAATTACATCTTTAGGAAGGCAAATAAATGCACAGATTAATTGGCTCATCAAGTTTCTATTAACAATATAAACGTTCATATTTTTTATACCTTACCTTTTGGGTGTAGAAATCTTTTGTATGCTGACATGACACAACCTGTCATTTGACATGGTTTATCCGTGCCTTCTATTAAAAAAACATGTATATATTATTATTAAAAATTGAACCTTAACTTGTTATCAAAACTCTAAACCATTAACAAAAAATACAAATTAAGGTTCAACTTTTAACAATAATATATACATATTTTTTACAAGATAATATATATCCAATATAAAATTGATGAATTTTTATTGTGATAAATTCTCTTGAGATGAGCTTAAATGCCATTATTCTTTTTTCTTTCTTCTTCATCTCAGTTTATCCTCATTTCTCAAATTTGATAGTGGTATTTTCCTTAGGGTTAAAGGGTATCTTTTTTTCCCTCTAACTATTCATGGATGATTACCTAGCATCCTAAGCTCTCAAATGTAGTAATGTTTCCCGCAAAGTTATCAAAAAAGAGCAATGGTATCCCTAACATTAAACGCATTGACGTGACTGTTAAGCATGAAGTGAGAGGGTGTAGGCTGACTTTTTATAGCAAATGTGGCTTGTCACGACACTCCCTCGCAAAGCCCACTTTCAAATTCAGCCTCGCCTCACCATCTCTCACCTGAAGAAGATTGAAGTTTCTAAATCGAAACTTGCCTCTTTGTATTTCGAAAGATTTGAGAGCAAAAAGCAAGGAGCACACACCCACTCACTAATTAACCACGAGATTATCATAGACCAATCTTTCTCGACAACAGAAAACCTTGAATGCTTTTCACTTTTTGGGTTCTCTTCTCTATTTTTTGTAACTTTACTTACATTATTGGCTGGCTTGCTTACTCACTCAATACATGAACCATTAAAAAAAAAAAAAAAGATACCCAACTCCAAAAAAAATTAAGCTTTAGCCTAGAACGATGAAAATGGGCTATGGTGGTGGCTACCCCAGTAATTGGATAAGCTTCAATGTTGTATTGCCACCTTGATTCAACATACCTATGTTCTTCTTACAATGGACAAATTCACACATTGGGGTCTCCTTGTTGGCCCCGCCATAAAGTGTGGCTTTGTGGCCTGTGAGAACGCTTCGTTGTCTTTCATCTACTGTCTGTCTCATATACTCAGCGACAACGAGGCAAGCAATTCCTGATGACCAGCCTAATTACGACGTTGTCGATGATGACGGCAACAGCAACATAAGTAGCTAGGACATGGATGAGCAAGAAGTTGTGCAGAACTGGTTTCTTCTTATATATCCTTCTCTCGTTCCGGGTCTTCAATCGGATCTTGGTTTATTTGCTTCCTGAGATCGAGTGTGGGTCTTGAGCAATCTTTAAATCCATCGAGTGGGTACATCCTGAACACTGGAGGCCAAGTGCAATTTTTGATTTGGCAAATTAAATCACCTTCCAATAACAGATGGCAAGGAAAGGCTAAAACTCCGAAACAGGGTTTTACCAGGGAGAGATATGACTCAAATCCACGTGGCATGCCACGTATGCAATTGAAAGTCAAACTACATTCTCTCACTTTTTACTAAATGGTCAATGTCCATATATTTAACATAAGTGTAACATTTCTTCGTTTAAATAACTTAGTCGATGCCAGATAATCCTTATCAACTAGTTGGAGGAAAAAATTGTAATATCTCAATTTAAATTTTTAAATTAATTAGAATTAATAAAATTTAAGAAGAAATTAATTATGAGATAATTGGTAGTTTAACGTAGGATAAAATTTTGAATTAAATTTTTAGAAAATAATAATAATAATAATAAATGCTATAAAGAGTAAATAAAAAATATAAGGGAGTATATGGATGTTAAAAAAAGTTAAAAGAGAAAATCACTCATAAAACCCATAGAAACTAACTAAATACTTCAAATTCCCATAAAATATAAAAATGTTTATGCAGTCCTAAGTTTTTAAAGTGTGAATAAGTTTAATTAGACATGCAATGACCAAAATACCTTCCCCATCATGGCCTTCTCTCCCCCCTCAACGTCCTCACCATGCTTTAATGCTATCCCTCTGCTTCATCTTCCATATCTGTTTCAATCCCAAATCTTAGTCCACCTCTTCTCCTTCTTCTCCATTCTCCTTGCTCCCTAGTAAATTGTTTCTCATTGATCGAATATGGTGTGGTGTGGTGTTGTGACTAATTCATCCTATTTCAATTTGGTCGATAGTGATCAATTTGGTTTAAGTTGTTTGCACTTGGGTTCATCTATTCCATACACTTTCTGAGAAACTTTCGGAGGGACTTAGTGTTGTTGAGTATGGTTTGTCTGTTCCAACACAATAATGACAGCACCAAGAGGGTTATTGATGGCTTTAAGTTCGTTCTGGCTTTGGGACCTACGCCTTGGAGAAGGAGGAAGGGAGAGAGACGCGAACCCACTTCTCCTTCCGCTTATGAATGGAGCCAGTGAAGATGATAGGGTACATCTGACTCAACGTTTTAAACTTGCCACGTGTGCATTTATTAGTCAAAAAAAATATCTAATGGTCAAAGTTAATATCATCATGTCATTTGTCACGAAAACAAATTTTTCATATTAAACGCTCTAAAAAAATTTCTAAACATTTTTATCCCTTGTCCTAAAAAAAAAAGATGTTTTAAGTATTTTAAGCTTCAATTAATAGGATTTTTCTAAAATTATTACTCTTAATTAAGAATGTAATTAGTAAATTTTTTTAATTGAGATATCTTGTTAAATAAAAAAAATAAGGAAAGAGTATGTAACTATAAAGATAATTAACTAGCTCACTAAAAATATAATTTAATTAAGGGTCTATTTAGATTCCCTACCTTTAGCTTTTGGAATGTAGAAAGCATTTTCTAAAACCAAATGTTATTGTTGAAAGTCCGAATATTGTTGAAAGTCCATTTTATAAAAATACTTTCTCAATGCACATCCAAATATTGTTGAAAGTCCATTTTATAAAAGCACACTAAAGTTATTTTTGTATTCAGAAAAACTAGTTTAGATTAAGTTCATAAATTATCCTTGTTCTTGACCGATTTAACCTTTACTAATGTATCTATTTTTTTATAAAAAAATTGTGAGTAATTAATAAGTTCAGCCTTTACTGATGGCTCTTTTTTTTGTTAAAATGAAAAATAATATAAAAAGTACTTTAAAGTTTAATCAGTTAATAAGAGGTCAAGAAGTTGGTCAAAAAAAAAAGAGCTCAATAACAATCATATTAAAAAAATATTTTTATATATCTTTTAATATTTCAAAATTATTTATGCATCTTTATTATTTATATTATCCAACATAAATTTTTTGTATTATTTATATTATTCAACAACAATGATGTTAAAAAAATTAGGAAAAATGGCAATTAAGAACCCTATAAGCCTATTAATTATAATTAGGGATCCTGAATTATTGAAATCCCAATTGATCATTGTCCTCCCTTGGAATTAAAAACAAATAAGTTTAAAATTAAGAAAAGATACTGCTAAAATCACTGTTATGGATTGAAATTATTGTTAATCTTAGTTAGAAAAAGCAAGATCCACACTTAAAAATGTATTGTTTCCCAATGTCAAGCTAAAATTTACTTGTAAAACTTTTAAAAAGCACTTGTAAATATATGATTATTACTTGAAAATTTATCCAAGTCACTTTTGAATATAAAATCAATTATTTATGAATTTTTATGCTTGTTAATATATTATTATTATGGATTGAAACTATTGCTAATATCAGTTAAGAAAAGTAGGATCTACACTTGAAAATGTGTTATTCTCAATATGAAATTAAAATTAACTTGTGAAAATATTTGAAAGGCACTTGTAGATATGTGGTTATTACTTGAAAATTTAGTAAAATCACTTTTGAATATGAAATTAATTACTTGTGAATTTTTATATTTGTCATTATATAGGTAAATTACTTAAAAAATTAAGAAAACATACTATTAGAATTACTATAATAGATTGAGATTATTGTTAATCTTAATTAGAAAACTAAAATTCCAAGTGTTATGAATTGATAATATGAAATTACTATTTTGAATTAGGATTATTGTTAATCTCATTCGCAAGTATGAATTCTAGTTTTTTTCAACTGAGATTAATAATAGTCCCAACATATAATAATAATAATTTTAATAGTGTCTTTTATTAATTTTAAGCTCATATATTTTTAATTACAAATAAAAACTTTAATTTATTATTGAAATTTTAATGATTTAAAGTTTTTAATTACAAATTATTATAAATCAATGCTTTTTTTTTAACAATAGTGCATTAAGTACATCTCATTATATATAATTAAACAATTTTTACTAATTGAATTTTTATCAAATTAATTTTTGACTTGACGTAAAAACCAAACACCTCAAACTTATACAGTTGGATTTGGACGAATATGTCAAATAGCAGCTTTTTTTTTTTTTTTTTGTGACCAGATGTCAAATAGCAGCTTGATGAAGGTCGTAATCGCATTTTAAAATTTTGGTTCCTAGTATCATTCATTTCTATCCTGCTTTTGATTCGAAGTGTCGTATTGCCCCTGTAGTAATGGACATGTCACCTCTTGCATCGAAGTTCAGAACGATTCTCTGTTCCCCATAAACTGTTAGTAGCTTTTCTGCTTTCCAACGATCCAAAATCGAGGAAATTTCATGTCTTCTCTCTTCAGCGGTTCTGACATTCACCGCTCTTCTTTCTGTCTCGATTCTCTTCTCTTATAGCATCATTGTGTACTGACACCGGAAGATCTACCATGTCTCATCCTCACTAACTTTCTTTGTCGTTAAAATTGCTCCGTTTCCTGCTTCCCATCTGTCGAAATTTCTTGTTTGACCCACTGAGTTATTCAAGTTCAGTAATAAGAGGGAAATAATGATGACGATGATGGGTTTGAGCGTGCTGGGCATGTTGGATCTCGTGGTGGCTGGGGTTCCCTGATGATTGGTTTGGGAATTTTTGCTTTCATTGCTTCAATTCTATGCTCTGCTGCATTCTTCCTCAATTCCAAGGACCTATCCTAAATCCTTGCATTATTGGTATACAGTAACACACTCAATCTAATATCTGCGTGAGTTTTGATATTGTTTTAAATAGAGCTCGAACTTTGATATTACCAGTTGTAGTATCCTTATAATCTTTTCTCTGATTGGTTTAGATGATTTATTTAGGGTCCGGTGCATTCGCTACTCATGAATTGATCACCTCTGTGGATTTCTGATATGTTAAGCAAAAGTGCACCCATACATTTGAGAAAGTTTAGCCTACAAGTCCAGTGATTATTGCCCATACCTCTGTGGATTTCTTATATGCTTAAGCGAGGTGCACTTGCAATGATCTAATTGTATGTTATTAATCTGAAGACTAAAGTGATCATCATATATAATATAGGGTCCAGTGAATTTCTTGCCTATGATTACTTCCGTGTGGAATTCTCATATGCTTAGGCAAAGTGCATCACTGTTGAATCAATCATATTTGGTTAATTTGAACCGTGCATCGATCTTTATGACTATTTTTTTTTCTTTTTTGGGCCAGACATGGCTTGCAATTGAAATCCAATTTTGTGTACTTAAATGGCCAAAAATGTTTTGTTTGGGTGATCATGCAAGATAGAAATTCTAGAATATGCTTAACATGCTATAAGCTTATCTACTGCCAGAGTTAAACTATCCTGCTATTTGCCCTATACTGTCATTATATTGATGCCCAACTTGATGATAATAATATTGTCAAGCAGTTTTCTTGATGTAACCTCCTCTTGTGGTGTACTAAACTCTAAGCACTTTGTCAATTTTCAATCCTTCTTAGCTTTGTAAGTGTCTTGATTTACATGTCACACGCCATGGTCTAACTTTTACTGCCCATGTTTGTGCTTATAATAGAACTCTTCATCACTGCAAGAAACGGTGTGGTTTTTGAAATTTGTGTTTAACATTTCTGAACCATCAGCTATGTTTAGTGAAGAATCAGTTTTCCTTCTACTCACACTTGCTCTTTGCTAACTTAAGGACGGGGTAAGAGTTTCTGTGCAGAGAAAAAGGAAGGAGATTTGGGGAGGGCAGGGCAATGATTCTGACAATTCCATCATGATAAAACTGCCTTTTAGAAAGATTGACACCTGGTGTTTGAGTCACAAAATGAACGGGAGAGAAAACACTGCTTCATTCGTATCGTGGAAAGTATACACTTCTAAAAGATGTGTTGGCAAAGTAAACATAGTTTCATCTGTTCCTGAATAGCAAAAAGGCCTCTGTTTCGAGTGAATATCTTGGTAGAAGATGTAATTTATTTATTCATGTTTAAGTAAGCACATAACAAGAAATTTCTTACCTGTACATTTTCTGAAGAACCACCCAGATAACCATTCGCTCTGATATAAATGGTAATTATCTGTTCTTCCACATTGAGAGGGGTTGATTGGGATTATCTTAGCCACTAGAGCATGACAGAAAGCAGTACATTTTAGAAGTGAAGCCTGCTCTTAAATTTTTAGTTAGAAGTCACATGAAACCGTTAGTGCATACAAAATGTCTAGCTGCCTCCTTGGTATTGCCATATTCTTCCACATTTAGCTTAGTATTGTTTACACAATCAGGACTGTGCATTAATTCTCTCTCACATGATGGGTCCATTCATGAACTCATAGGCACTCCTGTAATTATTGTCTGGATTCCAGAACTGCATCAGATGAATAGCTTTCAGAGCCTGCTCTGAATTGTAGCTTTGCATTTGGTTCCTTCATTAAATGCAAACGATCTGGACTTCCTACAATTTCTTCATGCCTTTAGATTTTCGGCTGCTTGTCATTGGGAATGTGAATATACCTGAAATACTCCTAATCATAGAATTCATACTTATGCTCTTTTGTTTCTGGATATTTGTTTCATTGGATAATAATGTGTATATCTTTTTTGAGTTTGTGTAGATACAGACAGTTGCTATCTTTATGGATCTTTCTTTTGTGAGAATGTCTATCTTAAATAGCAGAGATAAGCCCTTGAGGATATTTTCATATTACAAGCACTCCCTCTTGTTGAACGCACACTAGTTATAAAGTAGAAAATACCATCTTTACTGAATTGTCCTGAGATTTGATAGTGAGGTTTTTAAATTCAAACAGATGATGTGCCATGAACCAAAACTGTAAAATTGTAGAAAGCTTTTGTAGCCTTATGCCTAAGGACATTGTTTTAAGAATTATTCCCCCATACATGTTGAATGCAGCAACCGGCTGCTCCTTAGTATATAGCTCCTCATTTGAACAATGTGGAATTTATTTATTTATTTTTTGACACACGCAAAACTATATCAGAAAGTACTAAGAATCTGCATAATTTCGCATTCTGTTTCAATTTTTTTTAAAAAAAAAAATTAGAGGGGCTGGCACTAATAGCCTGAAATTATGAGCGGAATTGAACCGGCGATATCCCACTTATAAGGGAGCTTATGTGCCATTATTTTAGAAGGCCATTTGGCTATTTTGTTTCAATTCTGTGTGGTTGTTTTAATTAGTGCATCTGGCTTTGATACTGTTGTACTATTCCATAGTTTCTCTTGGTAGCCTCTCTAAAATGTTTGGCTCAGATATTAATTTTTGTATTTGGATCAGATGTGGTTGATCAACGTGCTCAATTTGGTCACAGGAATTCCGCCCTTTCATTATCAGAATGGAGCCATGTTGTTGTTAACATCAGATTCTTTGAAAAATTTAAGGATGTAATATTGCTTCCTTTAGTAGCAATGTAGTCTCTGTTCAACATATATTAGTCAATAAAGTTCACTGGTCAGATTTTATTTCTCTCCCTCTCTTGTAAGATCATTCACTATGAATATCAAATGAATATGTTCAGAAATATATATTTTGATGTAGAATCTACACTTGCATCAACTTATTACCCTTGCTATATATTCATTCACTGCATATATATTCAGGCCGATTTATTTAATAAAGTTGTTGAACAATAGTTTTTAATTCATAATATTTCTTAAAGGTTTGATTGTTGATAGAAAACAATAATATTATGCCATCCATGTAGCTGAATGTCTTTTGGTGGAGTTTTGGTGGAGAAATCATGCAATTCAAGTCTTTAAATAAAGAAAATGCTGTGCTTGGATATATATGGATTTAAATTTGGATTAACTCTTATTTGGACATTAAAAAATTTATGGATTTAGATAAAATTCAAATCCAAATTTTATTTTAACTCCTTCATAATTTCAAATATTTTCTAAACTTTTGTTATTTCAAATTTTCACATGCACCCCCAAAACATTATCTTTGGTTTTTCGATCGAGGAAGGATTCATCCATTAAAGGAAGTTAGTCATCTAACAGAGTGAGAGATAAACAAAGACAAACGCAACAGCAATAAGCCACACAGGGCAAAGGCCTAAATAGAAAACCAACTAACCCAAAGCAAAAAAAAAATCATCCAATGCCTTCCCTATCTCTGTTAAGCATTAGTTGAGGAGAAAAATCAACAGCAATATTTGAGTCCTTGGCCAAAATAGTAGTCAGAGGGAGTGGAGGATGAAGAATCCAACCTGAAGGTTTCACATGCTTAAAGGAAGAGGCTGCTGGCCAATCAGCAGCAAATTTACCTTCTCTCTTAACAAAAGAGAAGGAAACAGAAGGACTCAAATGAATGTTGGTAAACAATTCTTCAAGTATACTGTGATAAGACTAATGGCAGTAGGTGACGTCAAGACAGGTGACAACTCGATAGAGCTCTAAGCAATCCATTTCAACAATGACACTAGCGTTCTCAACATCAACAGCAATTTGTAAAGCTTTCTTAAAAGCAAGGAACTCAAACATAAAGCTAGAAGGAGAAAGAACTCTCTCCTTCCAACCCTTGATAAAATCTCCCAAATGGCCACGACATAATATCCCAATCGTTGCACACCCAGAGGTAGATGAGCCTGCATTGTCACAGTTTATTTTGATGCTTCCCTATTAGGAGGCGACCACTGAATGCATTGGGAAAATGGGATGAGAAATCCCCAGAAGCTCTTCTTGACAGTTGATTAGCCAAAATTCAGCAAATCTTGATTGGATTCAATTTAGCAACCGAGAAAACCTTTACAGACTTGATTTTCCATATGTTCCAGCAAAGTAAATGTATATATGATTTACCAAAATCATCAAGGGGGCTATTAGATAGCAAAAAAGTAGAGCACCAGTTTCCAAATGAAGAAATATGCAGGGGTCTGATAAGGGACAGCCGAACCAAATTTTCCTTACCCAATCACAGAGAAGTAACATTTATTCAATTGTTTCTGGATTAAGATTTACAAATTGGACAAATGGGATCCAGAGAGCACTTATGGGCAACGAGAGCCTCTTTTGTTGCCAGAGCACGATTAAGTGTTCACCACCGAAAGTGCTTAACTTTGGGGAAGATTTTCAAGTTCTAGATACTCTTCCAGAGTTCTTGGGTAATAGCAGAAGTGGTGCTTGGACTAGATGGATCTATTGGGCGAGAGCTAGCATAAATGACCCAGTAACCCCACCTTGGGAGAATAAATTCCATTCTTTGCACCTATCCAAACAACCCTATCAGCAGGCACATTGAGAGGAACATGCATATGCTCAATGCAATAAACAATTTCATCAGTCATGGCATAAGATACAGAAGACAAATCCCAGCTACCATTCACAATTAAGTCAGCAACTTTGAGGTGGCGATTAATTGCAACACCTTCAAGTTTTACAGCTTTGAAATCAGAAATACCATTAACCCAAGGATCCTTCCAACCAAAAATGTCTTGGCCACTACCAATTTTGCAGAATATGTTTTTAACAATACATCTCAGCCAGTCAAAAAGCTATTCCAAGCCCAAGATGCATAAGCACGTAGGAAAGATTTAGAGGGAAAATAAACTAATTTAAGTAGTTGAACCCATAAATGATTCGGGTTATTGAGTATTCTCCAAGCAGTTTTGGCTAGTAAAGCATTATTGAAACTCATAAAATCCAAGTCCGCCATCTTGCTTGGGTGCGCAAAGCTTGCTCCAAGAGCACCAGTGTATTCCTTTTTTAACATCAATCTATCCCAAAAGAACTTTGCAACAAGACTATCGAGTTGAGTACAAGTACGTTTAGGAAATTTGAAACAAGTCATGGGAAAAATAAGAATGGTGTTTATGATTGATTTAATCATAATCCCGTGGCTAGCAAAAATCAAAAGTTAACAATTTGCTTTTCCATCCGTGGACTTGTTGACCAACTTTATCCCTAACATGGGTTAGGGCCGCAACTTTAGATCGATCCCACAGAATAAGTAAACCAAAATAGACAACAAGATTATCAACAGCAATAACATTAAGAAAGGAAAAAACCTTCTCCTTGATATACAAAGTGTCACATCTCAAAATTTTATTTTTGATTATTGATTAGGATTTAATTAATTTCCTAAAAAAATAAAAATAATAAATAAATTATCCCAAAATAAAACTAAGAATATGTTTTATATAATGTAATGATCATCTTTTAAATCTATTGAGGCAGTGGGGTCTATTAGAGTAATTTTAGCACATTAACTTATTATATTCATTTTTTATTGTAATGCACAAAAACCTTGCCTCTTCCATCACCCTTTGCGTGACAGAGGCGGAGAAAAGAATGAACTATGGCTTTCATTTCCTCTTTCTTTCCCTTCCGTGGCATGGCATCTGGGGTTGAAATTTCTTAGGTATGTTTTTCAAAATTTTGTGCTCTCACCTTCTCTACTTTTCCGCAACACACAAGAAAACAAAGTTGATTCAAGGCTTATTATGATTTTGCAAATTATGGACAATACTTTCCCTGTGTTCTTGGTAGGAAAAGAAGGGTTTTGGGCTCTTAAATATGGTATAGGATTTGAGGTTTCTATTTAGAATTATTTTAAGAAAATAAATGCTTGGATTTTGGGGCGAAGGATTTTGCATTTTTTTTGGAGTTACTTTAAAAGGCCAATAAAAAATGAAAAAGCAAAATTGTGATTGGAAATATAGATGGATAGAATATCAGATTGAGTATTTGTATTAATTTTTTTTAACTTGAAATTTTGGTTAAAAAAATAAACTATATATTTTGTGCTTGTTTGTTTTGTTATTTGGGAGATTATTCCCTTATGATGTTTTTTTTAATTATTTTTTTCTTTACTGTGTTGGCTAATAGCAAAGTAAATGGGTAAGAAATAGTTCCATGTGTTGCCCCTAATGTTTGCATGTAGAATTTGTGGTTTGCTTTCTATACTTGAGGTTTTGTTATATCTAGGAATTGATAATTTTCTCTTATGTTGGTATTATGTTGTGGTAAATTTAAAAACACTGAAGTATGAGCCGTAGTTGTTAAGCAAGGTGGCTAATATTGATATATTTGAGTGGTTATATTAAGGAATATAAGAAGAAATTTGACAGGTAATAACAAACTAGGGAGACATTATCGCAATAAATCGGATGATATTTTAAGTACGATAAAGTTTCTAAATGATTTTGCAAAATTTTGTCTTAGGAATTAAACATCATAAAACTTGGTTATTTATTTTTATCATTTTTGCTATCATTGCTCTAGTTCTTGATCAAGTGCAAGCATTAGTATTGTCTCAATTGAAAATTTTAAATCTCTATCAGCTAAGTAATAGTAGAGATTTTTTTAAGATATGTTCTAAGTTACTATTATTTTAAGTGCCTCGTTGTTCATTTATGTGTTGCCAAACTTATTTTCTTAATAGCAAGAAGGATTAGTGGATTGTTGTGGAAGCTCGTGAAGTATTTTGAGAAGAAAAAGGTAATAAGCTTTATTATTGGATCTTTTAATATTGATGATTATTTACCAAACTCATTGCAACCGTAGAAGTTTACATTACATTCATGAGGATTACTTGTATTTATGAAATGTGAAGTTGTAGATATATGTATTTAGTCATATAATAAACAGTTAAATAACATTAGTAGATGAGATTTATCTAGTAATAAGAACCTTAGTTGATGCCTAGTTATAGAAATCATTGATGCAATTCAGTTGAGTCGTTGATGCTATTCTATTAGCAGGATTGTTGATGCAATCCATTTTGTGTATAAACGGTTTTTCTTTTGTACTTCCTTACTTATTTCTTCTAAACAATTGTGTTATGGTGTTGGTTATATGTTAATAATTTAATTCATTAAAATACTAGAATTTTCATTTCACTTGTATTTTGGTTTTTTAAGAATTTTGTGTTACAAGTCAAACAGTAGATGGGCAAGGAAAGAAGAAGCAAGGAATTAAAGTTATATATATATATATATATATATATCTTTTGATGGAATGTAAATATTAGTAAAGATTTTTTTTTTACAGTTCTTGTAAATAGTTGGTAATTTTCAAGCAATGATGTAAGAGTTTTTCTTTTATTTAACTTTTAAGTTACACACACATTCACTCATATACTTTCAATATTATTTTCCTTTCATTTCAAGGTGATTATACTAAGCTAATAACTCTCTGATGAAAACTTGATAAAGTTTGAATGTCTTGCACCAGGATGTATTAGCAGAGAAGAACAAGATGATTTATCAAAGTTCACCTTTTGGCTAGAAGCATTATAGTAAGAGTGAAGAATTTCCTTAACAACATTACAATTATATAGCCGGTAATTTAGACGAGCCAGGCTTATTCGGACTGAGATCAATTCAAGCCGAGTTTATTTGAATCAAGCTTAAAGTATTCTATCCTCTTGAAAAAGTCCATGTAGCCAAGCTCGGCTTTAACTTTTTTAGGTTGAGTTCGGGCATAGCCAAAATTACCAACTCTATATACATATAGGGCGAGAAATTCTAACAGTTGGCCTTATTCTGATCAGGCTCAATTCAAGTCAAGTTTAAAGCATCTTACCCTCTTAAAAAAGCTCATATAGCTAAGCCTAACTCTAACTTTTCTTAGGCTGGCCAGTTAAGTTTGGCCCGAATTACCGGCTTTACAATTATGTCTACCAACTTTAAGGAAAAGCATGGTGTCATCAACAAGAGACAGTAGGCGAGCATATGGCATCCTTCAGCAACTTGAATGCCTTAGATATCACCATTAGCAGAATGAGTACTCAGCATCAACGACAAAACTTTACTAGCAATAATAAACAAATATGAGGAAAGAAGATCCCTTTGTCTCACATCTCTTTTAGGTATGATACTTGGTATAGATTTTCCTAACACAAGAATATTAAACATCAAGCATTTGACACATTTCATTATCCATCTAACCCAAATGACACTAAACCCCATCTTGAGTAAGACAGCCTCAATAAAGCTCTATAATGCTTTATTCATATCCATTCTAAAGGCAAATTCATAGTCATGACTAGAATTCTTCAATTTCAAATAATGAAAAATTTCATAGACCAATGTGATGTTATCATGAATTAGTATCCCTTAGACAAAAGCATGTTGGTTAGAGGAAACACAATCATTTAAGACCCCCTTAAAACGATTGGTTAGTATCTTAGAGATGACTTTAAAAGCAAAGTTGCAAAGACTTGTGGGCCTAAATTAAGTAACCATCTTCAGGCAATCAACTTTAAGAATAAGGACTATATTAGTAAAATTCAAGATTGCTAATGGTTCATCCTTAAATAAGGCATTATTAACTAGTAGTAGTAGAGAGTCACTAACCTCATCCAAGAGGATTGGTAAAAATGACCATTGAAGCCATCAGGGCAAAGGGCTTTTATGGCACCTAGTTGAAAAATAGCTTGCTCAAGTTCCTCTTTAGCAACAGGAGAGACTAGCCAACTATTATGAACATCCAAGATTTGAGGAGTTGCATAACTTAAAACATATCCTAGATTACTAGTATCACTTTTTGGGAAAAGATCATAATAGAAACCAAAAATTAAGTATGCCATGTCATTATCAAATTCAATCCACTACCAATTACCATCTCTAAGATGTATAATCTAGTTACGCTGTCTTTGAATCATAGTTGAAGCATGAAAGAACGGAGTGTTCATGTCCCCGACTAAGACCCAATTAACTCAGAAGTACTACCACCAGTATAACTCTTCTTATTGCCAAACTCTTTCTAAGTCTAAAGTGAGAGATTGCACCCTATGCTTGCTATCAAATGTATAGGGCCCTTTTTTACAATCTTCAATCTTCCTTAGTAGGCTATCAATTACTTTTCTATGGTTAGGGTTAGTCTTTTTACTCTAAAATACAAGTTCCTTGCTGTACCTCTTAGTGCAAGTGACAAATTGAGGAACAATAAATTCAGCAAAAAATTTCTAAATACACCAAGATTTCTAGACAAGACTTTTAAATTTAGGATGGGAAGCCCAAAAAATTTCATACTCGAAGGTTTTTGGAGTATATGTGTTACTATAGTAGAGACTAACTAAGATGAAGTGGTGGTTAAAAGCAATAAAGTCAATATGGAATGAAAGCGCTTTTGGGAATTTAACTTTAAAAATATAGTTAGCCATAGCCCAATCAATTCACTCTTTAATACATTCATCATCTATCTTCTGGTTACACCATGTGAAGCAAGACCTTTTGGTTTCAAGGTCAAACAAGTCACAGTAAGAAATAAAGCTCTGAAAATTAGGATTCTTCTAACAACTTGAGGATCACCACCAAACTTTTCAGTAAGAGAAAGGAAATCATTAAAATCAATGCAAAGCCAAGCTTCCTTAATGTGTCTCACAAGTAAACTAGTCTCACTCCAAATAACTCTTATTTGCTTCAATTGGAGGGTCATAGATAAAAGTGACAAACTCAAGGGTAGCCTATAAAGAAGAGTTAAGATGAACATGTATAAAATTCTTATAGGAAATGAGAATATGAATAGTAACTTTATTGGTCAACCAGAGTACCAACCCTTTTGATAGACAAATAGGATCCACATACTTGGAATTTACCATACTATACCTTTTTAAATTTTTTAGTCTTAATACATGCTACCTCATTGTCATGAGAAAAAAAAACAAATGGCTTATTATTGAAATTACCTCCTTGAGATTTTTGATTGCCAGAGTCATTCTAAGTCCGTAAACAGTTCCACCATAGTAGATTCATGGCTCCCTGGTGGCCTTTTGGGGCAAGCCACAAATGCCTTTAGCATTTGAAGAGACATTAGATCCTTCAGGGGTAGCATTAAACTTAAACTATTCCTATAAGAAATCAATTTCAACTGAAAATAGGAAAATCAATAAGAGTGTCATTACTTGTAGGTGTGTCCTTTTCCTTTTGTGAATCATGAGCATCCTTTTTCTTGACTCTACTTGGATGCCTTTCCGCTTGACAAATCTTTCTTTTGTCTATCTTAAGTGTTGAGGAGGCTTTACATAGTTTTGAATCAGCCTTGGGAGCCTTAGAAAATAGTCTCCTTCTTTTGGGTAAGTCATTAAGAGGAGTATTTTCATATATGCTTTTTAGATCAATATTGCAAAGCTTTAAAGAAACTTTCGACAAAAGGGATAATAGAGCAAAAGGAACCATAATTTGAGAAGGTGCCATGTTATCAGAGTGAATAGAAGGAAGATAGTCACATGGGCTTTATAACACCTTAACACATCTTCAAAAGGGTATTCAAATTATTTTGGCTTGATAGATCATTATTGGGCCTAGGAGATGAAGTAGGAGAAGTTTGGGGACCCTTATCAGAAATCTAGTCTAGTTGAGCTTTATTAATAGTAGAAGATGAGTTGGGCTTCTGAATAACGAGAACCAAAGATAGGACTAAAAAGTTTTGTCCACTTTTGCTTTGCCTTCTCATTAACGTACTCTCCTCCTCATCATGCCTCTTGTGCCTCGTCATGTCAGACAACCAAGCACTACTATTCATATGATGGTTTTTAGATTCATCAGTGATGTGCCAATCACATTTAGAATGTCCATGTGCCACCATCTTCCACTGGCTATCTTCCTTCGACCATCCTTGATCATTCTTAACCAAAGTAGCATTGATTAGCTTTCCAACCATAATTGATAGCCAGAGCCCATATCCGTATTTCTCCTCATTTTCATTAAGGATAAGGGTAGGATTTTTATATTGCCTACTATCATGACCAATCATCCCACAATCATAGTAGAAACTTTAAAGCCTTTCGAAGACCCAACATGTGGGAGAAAAGGCTTAGTCACATCAACAAGCATACAAACCTGAAGAAAATTTTGATAAAACTTGCCATGAAACTCAGGGTGTTCAATCTAAACTAATCACTAACTAGAGCCCCCATTTGAATAGCATTTTCTAGGAAAAGAGTAGGAAGATTATGAAACTGAACCCAAAAAGGAACAAGATGAAAAACAACATCATCAATAGTCATAAAGTCATCCCACAATTGTAAGTTAATAATACAAGTATGAACCATCCATGGTTGGCCTTGTAAGACTCGTTCCCTATTCTCCAAAGTTTTAAATCAGAAAATAGACAAGTTGGGCAATTTGGTATCAATGGCATCAATATCTTAACCTTCCTTCAAACCCTATCTATTTTGAGTTATGTAGATAATTGTTGAATGGTTATGTTTTCTCTCCATTAAAATCTTTCCAATCAAAGCACCACTAGCTTAAATGGAATTTTTTGGCAATTTCCAGACAAGGTTCATCTTCGTCTTTAACCCTCAAGAGTTTTCCCTCCTTTCAGCCATGATTCAAATGCATCAGCCAAACCTATAAAACCCTAACAAATAAGACAAAACAAAGAAAATAAGTAGAAGAAAGGAGGAAAAAAAGAAAGAAGACAAATCACACAAATACTCACACTATATCACTACTGCAGTGGGTGATAAGGCATAAAGGAGACACTCTTTACTAATTATCATTAGAGGTGATGAACAAATTTTTCCTAAAGAGAAAACTTAGGCTCAAGTGAGAGCCACTCCCTAAAACACTATCACACTATACAATAGTAATAACTTTTGTCATATGAACTATCTAAATAAAGAATTTTAAATATATGGATTTAAAATCCAAATCTACTAACATAAATGCTGGCTAATTGCTCAACTAGTGTCATTTTTTGCACTTTAAGGACATTGATACTAATTTTGAATGCATTATTATCAACATAAAATTATATTTGAATACATAAAGGCATATTTATTTGATAAAAAGACCTATAGAAGTTGATTGGAATGAATTAGTTAAACTAACTCTTATCATATTTAAAATCTTGTTATTTACTTAATTTGTACTATGAAAATAAAATTACAATTTACACCGACTAAATAAATTCAACAATCAACCATTGTTTATAATTTATGTCTATATAAAAGGATTGACTTATAATTAATTTAATGGAGAAGAAATTCATCAAGGGGAAAAAATTATTCAAAGAATAAATAATAATAATGTCATTGCTATTTTTTCTTTTTCTGCTTTCTAGAATACACCATTCCTCGGATCCCATCCGGATCGGCCACAAATCCCAACGGTCTGTAGAACCCGAGAACTCGGGGCTCCGAATAAAGCGCGATGTTACAAATCCCCTTCCCTAACAACTCTTCGATCAACCGCTCCATCACCGCCTTCCCCAATCCGATCCCTTGGAACGACGGATCCACCACCACGTCCCATATGATTGCGTTGAATACACCGTCTCCCGTCGCTCTCGCGAACGCCACTGGCTTTTTCGTCTTCTTGTACTCTACCCACAGCACCGTCTCCGTGTTATCCAGCGCGATCCGGATCTTTTGCGGATCACGTTTCGGGAACCCAACCGCTACGAAGATGGCGTTGAGCTGGTCAAGGTTCAGGTCGTCGGTGGTGCGGCGGAGGAGGAAGCCGCGGGATTCTAGGGTTTCGTCGGAGACCGAGAACTTCGCGGCGGCGGCGGTCGGGAGTTGAGCTGAGATGGTGAGGCTTCTACGGGGATGGTGAATTGAGGGTTTGATGCGGAGTGAGGAAGGGACAGGAGTGGCGAAGATGGCGCGTAAGTTCATCATTGAAGCTTGGGGGCTTTGATCCTTGTTCTGTGGTATCGGATTAGGAATAAGGTAAAGCCGTGAATTCGAAGAAGCTAGTTCGGTGTTATTGTGCAAGTTGTGGCTGTGAATGAGCATTTGTGAAGATAATACCGTTGGTACGTGTGTACACTGATTGGCGGGAAGTTGGTGGCCCCACTCGTTCACTTACTTTTGTTTTGTATTCTACTTTAGAAAATTTTTATTTGTACGTTCAAAACTTTATGAAAAAATATTTTTGTTGAAGATATTTAAATTTGTCTTAACAATTAAATTGACATTAAGTATGGTTTAGCTTTGTGTGAGACTGAATCTTAATTCAATCATCTAAGTTATGTGATTGAATATGCCGCTAGTTTCAAATTGAGGACGTATACAGTTTAACTTTTCTGACTCTTCTTTTTGATCTAATGACTAATTGCTACTCATTTCTAATTATGTTGTTCTTTTCTTAAGTAATAAAGAACACCCATAGTAGTTGAGTTGCTCTGGCATCTTTACTCTTATCCGATTCTAATATCATTTTTAATAGTAGAAAAGTTTAGTTACGAGTTTCTTGACTAAAAAAATCACAGATGTATTTTAAATTAAAAAAGAACGAAAGAATAATATGGACAAGGTTTAGGTAGTTAAATGGACAATCAAAGAAGCTGCTGCTGAGCTGTCTGTTGGGGCCTCCAAAAAGCATTGACAAAGACTGAGACTTGAAGCTGCAAACGAGTTCAGTTTCTTTATATATAATGTTTTCTGTAAAATGTGACAAGTGAAAGGTTTGCAGCTCATATACGTGTCTATTGGAAAAATTGTTACCAATCATTCACAAAATTTTACTGTCAAAATATGAACCATATTTGCATTAATTTTTCAGTACCAGAGTGTAAAATAGTTGCATTATTGGAGCTTTATGGACTATCTGAAGGAAGCGCATGACAGAAGCCTGACATTTCATCTTAAGATTATCGATCCAGAGTTTGCAAAGGAGAGGTAATATCTTCTTCCATTACTTTTCTTTCTTTGTTTTTCTTTTACACTTAAGGAAAAAAAGATTTCTGGCTAATTTGGTGCCGGCTCTTGGAGTATTTTGGTGCTCATACGTATGAGCGAGATTTAGTATTGAATGATCCGAGATTTGAGTTTCACGCTTATCTCTTTGTCATAAGCTTTTGCCTAACTTTTCTACTTTTATGACCAATCATGACATTTGAACATCTATTTCATGGTGATTGTTCTTTCTATTCTACTTGTCTTTACTCTAACCAAGTAGTTAGGGAAGAAAGTGTTCATGTTTTGTCCATAAAAGATGTTAACCTTTTTACTTTAGCAATTCAATGTTTTTTCAGTCTTTTTCATCCCTTTAGAGCGGACCGGATTAAAAATTTAGTCCGCGACTATCCTTGATGGAAGGAAAAAACTATTTTTTCAAGGGGGAAAAAAAATCATTGATGCTTTTCGTTTTTTTATCTTTTGGCTATACATTGATGAAATAAATTTAAAGAATTACAAGGAACAAATTGAGAAATTAGCCAGAACTCAAGAACCAAAAGTTCAATACTTATGTAAAAACTCTTGATGTTTACTTGAATTTGTTGTCGGTTACAACTACATGTAAATGTGGTTTTTTGCTTTTGGTGTAAATTTTGCTTCCCCGCTTCATCATATCCGTGTATTTACCCCCCTCCTGGTGTGAATTAAAAAAAAAAAAAAAAAGCAACAGATAGCTTAGCATTTTTTGATTGGCTGTCTGTAAGGGTTGAAAATGACTTATGACGACTCACATTAAACTCACTGACCCTCATTTGCCATAGATCAGTAAATGCTTTTGCTGCTTTCTGCAGATCCAAGTTTATGACACATGTTCTGATTAGTCATACCTCATAACTTCAATTGTCCACTTATGCAGTTCTCTTTCTACCAATGTGCAGTTGTTTCAATGCTTACCATGGAAAGAGAATTATCCTCATTAATGTCTTGAATCTGTTATATAAGGCAATTCTTATTCGAGCATTATAAAGAGCTGACTGACCTCAGAATTTGTCTTCTTCGGAGAACTTTCTGCAATGACTTCCTGAATTTCTCTCTCCAAATTTTCAAAGATGGCTTGCTTTAGAGATAGATTTTGGTATTGATGATGTCAGGGTTAGGTTAGCAATAGTGATGATAAATTAAACTCATTCCCTGCAGTTGCCTCTTGAAAAGGAATTTGATCAGGAGAAAAAAAGAAACTAAAAGGCAATTTAAATTGCCGTTCTTTGATTATGAAGCTATTCAATATGCGACACGCGAAGATATTTGTTTGGAAGAACCAACCTCTGTTATTAAAAAAAAAAAAGGATAATTCTTTAAGTGACTGCATAATAAATATCTCATTTGTGAAAGACAAAATGAAGTCTTACTCATTATTACGTATTTATTGTAGTTGCTTGCAAAGATGTTGTTACCTTCCGGTAGTTGCACTTGGTCTGTAGATTCCTTTACTTTGTCTAGGTGAAAAAATACTTCACAAAAAATCTTGATATATGGTCAACGAGGTATCTGGTTTTCGCACTTCAGTACAATTAAAATATGAGTGATCTGGTTTTTAACTGATAGCAACACAAAGCAAACATTTAAAAGCTATTCTAGATCCAATTATTGGTCCTGTCTAGACCAGGCAATTACTGCACAATTTAACAATGTACTTTTGTTTGTAGATTGGTCTGTAGATTCCTTTACTTTGTCTAGGTGAAAAAATACTTCACAAAAAATCTTGATATATGGTCAACGAGGTATTTGGTTTTCGCACTTCAGTACAATTAAAATATGAGTGATCTGGTTTTTAACTGATAGCAACACAAAGCAAACATTTAAAAGCTATTCTAGATCCAATTATTGGTCCTGTCTAGACCAGGCAATTACTGCACAATTTAACAATGTACTTTTGTTTGTTTCCTTTTATTCCAGCTTAATATGATTCCAAGAACTACTCTTCTGCAGTTGTCTTGTGCAAGTCCAGTTTATTACTCATTCTTATACCCTTCAAACTAGTATTATTATCATCAGAACAGAATTTCAGTCTTCTAAAATAAGAGAGCTCGAGCACATTTTGAATGGAATTTTTTAGATTCAAAATTCATTGATACACAGCATATGATCAAAGAATTACTGACACACTCATTTCCTCCCAACTTCATCTGCTTTTAAGAAGTTCGAGCTGATGCTTTGAGGAATCATTTTAAATCCAAAAATCGATGCTAATTCACGACTCTGCAATTTTTGGTTTTTATCCTTTAGAGGAATGAAAGTTATAGAACAGTTAATACATGAGCAATTATAGGAATTGAATAGTTCAGGTGAAATGGATGGGTATGGAAAATATGGTGGATGGGGTTAAATTCCTTGCATGTGATGCCCTTTTAAAGACCAGTAATAAGCCAGAACAACTAAATAAATATTTTTTTCCCCCTAAAAAAAGGCTAGCTTGTCATTATTTTTGGTGGCTAAATTATGTGACAAGACACTGTTAATTTAACCAGTTTCAAAGAGAAAGGAACATTTTCCTTGCCTTTCAAACATGACTACTAGCAGCACTATCGGCTTCCACCAGCAAGTCGTCTTCGTCCTCCTCCTCCTCTTCTTTTACTTCAACTTTCCTTCCATATCTTCTCTTGCTTGCTTGCTTGCTTGGCATCTTGCCTGAGAATAGGCTTTTACGATCACTGTCTTTATGCTTTGTGAACTGATCAGAGCCATGACTTCCTTCACTGTTTATGCCTAAATATTGCAGGTGACCTGGACCAGAAGATGCATCAGAAGCCATGGAATCATCGCTTTCACCATCATCGTTATGGGCATCATTACCGGCGTCGTGTACGCTCTTCACATCTCCATCATCTCTGTAGCATGTTTCTGTGCGAATGTGAGAACCAATATAAGCAGTCCATCCAGACTCATTATTTTCACTAGATTCCCCAGAAGCTTGGGGAGGCTCCATGGAGATGTTTCAGGAGCATAAGAAGAGCCAGCAAGTAAGACTTTTTATGCTTTCATCAAAACATCTCTCTCCCTCCCTCTCTCCCTGTGTGTGTGTGTGTGTGTACTGCCACCTGAACTAATTTTTATCCTCTTTTTTTTAGTTTTTTATTTATTTAAAAATGGATTTTATCGATTTTCAAGACATATTCTCAATTTGAACTTTACCTCTTTGTTTGGATCCACGGAATGGAGGGGATGGAAGGCGAGGAAAAGTTTTAAGAGAGAATTAGTCTTCGGTCCTACATAACACCCTAAAATACTATAAAATTCATTTACAAAATGAGTATTGTAAATTGACAAGAAATATAATGTTAATTTGTTATACTCAAGTTATTAATAGGAGCTGGGAATAATTTAGGGTGTTGTGTTTGGCTTGTGAGTAATTCTTCCCAAATTTTAATGAGTTTGATTTATATAAAAATGGACAAATGAAGTTATAAAATTTGAGTAGAGAGAAGATGTAAGAAAAATCAATTAAAAACTTTCTATCTTACTTCTCTATTTCCCCTCCATTCCTCTCAATCAACAAAGGATTAGGACAAGTCCTAATATTGACTTGATGCAGATTTCACTATGTGTTGATATATCAATGTATTGATTTTATTCTCAAAATATTCCTTTTAAAGAATTTATATTATTTTCTGTATTGGTAAGTTATGTAAATTTTAGTTTTTTAGACAGGACAAGAGGCCTATCACAACAGTAGTGCACGTTTAACCATCATTATTGAGTCGCCAGTGTACGTCTGGGTTACCTGGCAATCCTAGCACCATGACTTGCTATCATCCCTTCTCTCGCTAGAAGACAGGATTTTTATCTTTTTTTGGTTACAAATAAAGCAAAAATGCCCCCTTTATCTGCTATTACGTTGGGTAAAAACATCTGTCTGCCTTACTTTCGGGAAAGATCTGCTGATTAGGATCATGGGAGCCAAAAATACCTGCTCACTTTATGTTCCCCCAATTAATTAGTTAATTTTTGGCCAAAAATATTAATTAGTAAATTAATGGATTTTTCATTAATAGCTAACAGAACTATAAATATCAACTGGTATTCTATATTATCCTTGCCAACTTTATGGTATTTTGTTTTTGTTGAGTGCTTAAGACTAATTTAATTATTTGCTTCATTGAGATGTTAGATTGATTTAAATTAGTTTTCCAAAATATCGGGGATGTGAATGAGTTAGTTCTCTATGGGACTATGACAATATGTTTCTTAGTTGCTGATAATTAATGGAGCATCTATTTAATACATGCTACAAATAATAATAATAATAATAGTATACCTAAGAATGAAATCAAAAGAGAAGAGGACGTGTGAATATTAGCATATTTTGTCATTTAGTACAGCTTCAAATCTCAGTCATGTCATAAAAAAGAAAAAGGACAACTTTTTGCTGGGCATGAAACAGGGAAGCCAACTGGGGTCATTTGGCGTTTAGTTCATGGGTGTTTGTTTTAGATGTGAATGCCATTTTGCTGCTCTTTCCATGTCCTTTTCCCCCCTCTTCCTGTATTTCATATATGCTGCTCTGTCTTCTTACTTCTCTTATGAATTTACTTGTTGATAAATTTTAGTAAAAAATTCAAATTATATATATATATATATATACACACATAGTTTTTACTCGATAGACAAAGTACAAAGTTTAAACTTGGTGGATTAAATAAAAAAAAATCATATTGTAAGGTTATTTTTCATTTCGACTGTGAGAATGTCCAATGCTTGTCACAATTTTCTTAACACTAATAAACTTCTCCTGAATGATTTTGTTGTGATTAATTGAGTAGTTATTTCATTCATGAAAATGTAACTTAAAGTTATTTATGCATAATTTAGAATTGAAAGGATTTATTATTTAGCCTGAAATCTAAGAAATTATTTACGTAGTATATATACATATAAGTGTGTAAGGTAGCTGAATAGCTAATGATAAGAAAGTAGAGTCCATGATCAGAATTTAAAAATAAAATAAAGTTTGAATATAAAATATAAGGTTAAATTATGCAAAACTTTTCTAAACTTTAGACCACGTACACAGAACCTCTTTGACCCTTTAAACTTAATAATAAATTTTCTTGAACCTTTAGATTTATGCAAATAACTCCTGGTCATTATGTATGTACTCCCTTAAACTTTATTTTTTTTGTACATTTAAGCCTTTAAATTTTGATTGATATACGGATAGTTTCTATCTTTTTAAGTTATGCGTAGATAATTAATATATAAAATTAATTATATAAAATTATTTTTATAAATATAAGAGTTGGGGGGCTCATTATAAAGTTTCAAAAGTTAAAAGGAGGTTATTTATACTAGTTTGAAGTTCAAGAGAGTATTGTATAATTTAGCCAAAATATAAATTTGTATGATAGCATACTTGTTTAAATCAAAACCATGATTTTGTTTAAGAGAAATGATAATAATTTTTTTTTGAATTTATAAATGATAATTTAATCTCTCAAATATCATAATTTTACTTAAATTTTTATGAATTTATTTATCTAAAAAAATGGTCTTGTTGATTTAAAATTTATTGACACAAATTTTTATGTACTTTATTAAAATTATGAAATCTCGAAAGATGATGTTATTTATTATAATTTAAAAAAAAAATTTATTATCATTTTTTCTTTTTTATTATAAGTTTTTTTTTTTATTTCTTCAACCTCTTTCTGTACTTTGTAAAGGATTTTAACTTCAAACAAACAACAGTACAATCGTTTTAAAAGAAATTATTATCTATCGTACAGGAAAATAATATTTGATGTATAATTTATAGTTGAGTTATGGACAATTTAGCTGTATCTTTATATTCTTTAGTCCCTTTCCTTTTATGTAGCACAGTTAATGCATTAATCAAGTCTAATCACCCATCTGAATTTGTAAATTCTATAATTTGGAGACCTTTTTATTTCTCTCTTTTTGAATGATTGCTTCCTATTCATTTTCAACAAATCAGCAAATCTTAACCAAAATATCAAAAATCTCAATAGACGACTTTTGATTCTTAAATTTTGGCCTTACTTAAGCGATGATTAGATTCTGCACTTTTGTGATATTGTGAAAAAAAATTGGTGAAAGATGGTGTGTCATGCATGAACATATGCTCAATTGAATAATTACGCTTTCATCTCAAGTATTGATTGTTAAGTTCAATCCATCTTCACTAAGCATAGGTGTGTTGACAATTAAAAGTTAATGGGTACACATAACTCTTGATGACACTAAACACTCATTAATAAAAAATTAAGCTTTGTTTATATATGTATATATATAATTAAGCTTTGTTAGGTCAAAAAGATGTTTTTTTTTTTAATCAAATCATCCATCAATGTGTGTGTGTGTGTGTGTCCGTACAATTTTCTCTTTTGGTTCAAGTGAACATATCAAAAGTGAAAAATAAGATGTGGGTTTTACACATCCAATTTCTTAAAAGTATTATTGAAATGCATAAATCTTCCAAAAAAAACTTTTTTTAAGTTAAAAAATATCCTTATGTGTGAATGCTAAGAAAATTAATTTTGCAAGCAAACACAGAAAATTATTGAGAGGAACTTCAAAGCTTGATTCAAAAAAAAAAAAAAAAAAAAAAGCTGAAATGAATTCATAACCTGAATTACACCAAAGTCAACAGATGAAAGAGAGCTAAATCATTTATCATTCACCCCCTTCAGATAACGAAGGTGGTGGACGAAATCAGGTTTTCATTTCCCTTCTTTGTCCTCACCTAATACATTGTTCCCTTCTTCTACCAATTTCATGTGTCACCTAGTTCCTTTTGTCATTTTATTTGTCTATTACTTTTTCTCTGTCCCTTTAAAACAAGGAAAGTTTACGAGATCTTTGGAGTGCATGTTTAAATAATAATAATAATAATAATATATAATGAGCATATATATATATATATTATATATATTTATTTATTGTGTAGAGAAACAACATACTAATCAAAAGAAAAATCATGTGTAATGCTAGACAATTGCTTTGATGGATTGATGATGGTAAACAAATGAGAGAGATGACTGCAAGGGCATTTAAGTCTCTTTTTATGTCTATGTTCAAGATTCCAGTCCATTAGATGACTATGAATCGGCGCTAAAAGCTTTTTTAAACATTTTTTCACAAGTATCTCATGATAATCAGTGACTCTTTTGTAACATTTTGTTTTTGTTTTTAAAAATTACTCTGAATTGTTCTTTATGTGAGAATGTAGAGAAGACAGGGATTTTAAGATTCCTCAAAATTCTACATCAAGGTTGAAGTATGAGCCCAAGAATATACTATTTTGATAGAATGAAGGTTTGAGGAGTGACAGAGCCTATGGGAAGCTAGAAGTAGATCAGAAAAAGAGGGATGATGTTGAGACATGGGGCTCTAACATTTCTAGGAAGTCACAGAAAGTGAGAAACAGGACAAGAAAAGTGGTAATTAGAAGGGAAATGGACCACAAGAAACCGGACATGAAAATACGCAAAGTTAGAATATCTTTCTTTCACTTGTGGTCCATCATCTAGTTCCATTATTCATAGCACAGATAGGCCTTAATCAATGTCCAACATCTCCCCAAGCTGGTCAATTCCCATGAACATTTCCCTAAATAGCCTCGGACCTAATGTTTCTTACTCCTTACCTTAGCTCCTTTCCTTTTTCTTTTTTCATTTCATGTTATATAGCACCTTTTCTTTTCCCCTCAAATGTTTTCCCCTTTTTTGTCTTATTTTATTTATGGACGGGGTTTTATACTTTTTGAAACAAAGCTATTCTCACGTTATTTTTGTCAAAATCACTCTTCTATCAAAATCAACCAGTTTTAAGTCTATTTACTTCTGCCATGACTTGATTTTGAATTTGATCTTTTGACGTAGTTTTATTATAGTCTTGTATTAAAAAAAAAAATCAACTAGTTTTCAAATACACGACTTGTTTGTTTGTTATTAATTTTTTTTTTTACAAAAAGTGATTTTGGCTCAGCTAAACAAGATGTAGATTGTGGGAGAACCTTAATGGTGTCATTATCTATGTATTTGGTAGGCATTTTACACTGATAATAGGATGGTATAAAAAACTAGACCGGGCGAATTAGTCACCAAGCTGGTCCAATTGAGGAGCTGAACTAGGGAGGTCAGGAACTGGTGAACTCGAGCTTCCAAGCTGGTCAACCGGCACAGATTAATGGGTTGACCCTAGTTACTTTCATTTCATTTCATTTCATTTTTTCTTCCCCCCCTTCTTTTTCCTCTTCTAAATATTGAACTGTAAATCAATCTAAATTTCTTAATTAATATTTTTATTGTTTTTATTTTATTATTGTCAAAAATTTATAATTAATGTACATGTATAAGATTTTATGGATAGATTTTTTGTTTACTTGAGAATTAAAGACTTATTTATTTTAGTATTACTGTTTTTCATATTTAATATGAATATTTTTGTATCTGTAAATTAAAATATTTTTTTTTAATTATGACCAATTAGATTTTGGGTTGACCTCTTGTTGGAGCATTGACTCTTAAATGATTGATTTAATAATCACTCCAATTTTTAATATCTTAAATAATAATATTATGATTGGTAAACATATCTATAAATCTTCATTGCCATCTATTACCATTCTGTGACAAAATTATTCTGACTTCCTTCCTTCCTCCCACTTCCTCGAACCTTTGTTGCTTTGGTTGTCATGAATCAGAATCTTTCGAACATCTGTTTAGCAACTGTAGTTACGCAAGACCTATCCGGTTTGACTGTTTAGGAATTTGAACAACAGATTTTCAGCATTCAGGGATAATATGTTGGGTTGAGATCATTATTCAAAAGAATTTAGCAGAAATGAAATGGTTCACAAGGGTCTTGTGCTTCGTAATCGTGAGCAATAAAAGAAAAAGACAAACAGAAACAAGTCCTCCACCTCCTGATTGGAGTTTATGGACGAAGAAGAAAAAGAGCCGGCATTCAGAGCATGTTGTTGGTTCATATTTCTGGTTGAGTCAGATTTTGTACAAGAATTTCAATGGGACAAGAGCTTGATCACGTTTGGTTATTAAAAAATAAAATAAAATAAAATGGTTAACAAAACTAAAATAAAAATGTTGTAAATCACCTTTTTTAAAGATAAGTATAATGAAATTTATTAATATAGATTATAAATATAAGAATTATTATAACCTTTAAAAATTTTATGAATTATAATTTTCAATCTCATGAACTAAATTATTTTTTTTCTTTATGAATGTGATTATCTTATTTTTATTTTTTAATCTATTTTATTTTATTTTATATAGTAAGCAAATGTGACCTTAATTTCTGCCGGCCAGTCTTTTGAAATCAACTGTCTTCGACATGTTATGTTATTTTCTGGATATGATATGTTTTGCTCGTTATCAATCACTCAGAATGGGATCTCTTGCCGACTTGCCTCAAATTTCGGATGCAACCTCTAGATGTAGTCACTGTTGACTTTTTGAAATTTGTTAAGTTCTTTTTTCTTCTGTTATTGTTTTCCTTTTTTCTTGGACACTTGAACCTTTTAAAGATACCACTTTACGATTTAGCTTTGTTGGCTCTCTGTAACTGTTTTCGTTTGTTATCTTTTGTTGTAATATGCAGGGCCCGGCCCTCTTCTTGATGCAAAAGAAAACCACAAAAATTAAAAGGATAATGAAATTTAGTTTTTTTACCAAAAAATTTTTAGTCTTTTAAGTTTATTTTAGTTATTAATATTTTTTAAAATTATCATGTTAGTTTTTTTTTTTTGAAATACAAATTGATTCAAATTAATCTAATTCTCAATTAATTTAATCTTCTACGTTATGTTTTGTTTCTTTTGTTTTTTTTTTAATTTCTTTGTTTATTCTTTTCCTGTCTAAATGATTATAATTTTTTCTATTAATATACTTGGATTTTTCTTTTTGAGCAAATATTAATATACTTGGTTACTATTAATATTTTGTTGTTCATGTCAAAGGATTTTAAATATTACTTTCTTTTTAAACAATAAAAATAAAAATTAAATTGATAATTAAGATAAATTTAAGGGACTAGTTTGATAAAAATCAAACCTTAAGGATTAAATCAATTATTGAAAAAATTTGAGAGAATAGAAGTTTTATTATCCTAAAATTAAAAATTTGTGAATTTGACTAGTGTTTCTAGATTTGAGCTTTTGAACTTTTTAAGACAATGACTTTAAAAAAAATGTTGGCGTTAACGGTATTTTTAAGGGGTGAGCTATCTGATATTGGAAGCCTAAGAAATAAAATATGTAAAAAATATTTAACATGTGAAGAATGTGCAGCTTTATTTAAACAATGGTTTATAGAACCAAGTAAGATAGATTAGGTTTGCCAAGCATTTAATGTTAAGAAGAGTTGAGAGAAACAAAGAGAAAAAAAGAAAGCTAGTAATTGATTATAAGCCTCTAATGCCTTTCTACAAGATGTCAGGTTTTTTCTTCTAAAATCAACACTCAACTTGTGCATCTGAAGTGTGCTAAGATATTCTCAAAGTTTGATCTTAAAGTAGGATTTTGATAGCCCGTAGACTATTATACAATAGCTTTCTACATTTTTAATGCACAATACCAATGGATGATCATGTCATTTAGGCTCAAGGTAGCCCCCTCACTATTCTAAAAGGTTATGATCTGCATCTTCGAGCCCATTATCAAAAGCACCTTAGTGTACATTGATAACATACTACTACTCTTAGAGACTGAATAAGATCATAAAGACTTGTTTGCCCAATTCTTCAAGATAATCTAAACATATAGGGTTATGCTTTATGCCTACAAAGGTCCCAAATAGAGTTCTTGGGTATGATTATCCAAGATAGACAATACTAGCCTAGTCCACATATTACTCAAGAACTATTGAACTTTTCAAATGAAAACTTATATGTGACTCAGATCCAATAATTCTTGGAGATTGTGAATTATATCATAGACTTTATTCTTTATGTGTCTCATCATATTAGCTGTCCAAGCTATTGCAAAAAAACCACCTTGGGGAATCAAACAAACTGAAGTTGACCAATATCTAGAAAAGATATCCTAGCATCTTCTACCATTAAGGATTCCAGATAAAGGACAAAGAATATTACAAACTGATGCAAGTGATGACCATTAGGGGCCAGTACTCATTGAAGAAGAAGATGGGAAAAGATATTACTATGGTTATGCTAGCAGAGAATTCCAACCCTCTAAAAAGCATTATCACATAACTTATAAAGAAATCTTAGTTGTGAAATGTGACATTAAAAATTTAGCTTTCATCTTAGTCCTTACCACTTTCTAATAGGAATAGAGAACACGTCATTTCTAAGACTTCTTGATAAAAACAAAAAGGTACTCCCTTAGACTCAACTCCTTTGGTGAAAAAATTAGTTTTTTTACCATAAATTCATAATTCAAGACATAAAGAGGAACCATAATACCATTGTAGATTATCTTGCTAGACCTCATAAACGAGTCTAGCTCATAATACCCTCATACCACCAACCTCTTTTCATCCTTAATATTATATCTAGGAAACTAGTTTTCCTTCCTAATTCTCACTCTAAATATGTCATTGAGGTATATCAATTAGCTAAAAGAAGTTTGTTCTTTTGGCTCCACCTTCTCCTTCAAAAAACCTAAATCCTCTTATTGTAACATCCTCAAAATTTAAAATTAATTAATTAAGCCTAATTAGAATAATTAAGTGTATTAGTGAGGTATGAAGCTAAAGACATCTAACAGGCATCTTTGGTTATACTTTCAGCCTTTAATATGAGTCTGAAGTAGAGTTGGGTCATTCGAATATGAAAAAGGAAGAAAATTTAAAGGGTAAGGTTCTATGCCACATGTTATGGCTTGTGGATAATCTTCCACAGCGCATGTGAGTTGATGCACATGGAAAAAGATTTCTTTGTGCCATATGCCGTAGCAAAAGGCTAAATTTTTACATAATATAGTTACAGTTTGTTCAAGATATCAAGGGAAAGGAAAATGAGGAAATGAAAGGTACGCAATTTCTCTATTAGGGCTTGCTTCCTTGAAGGTTTAGAAACATATTAGAGCTATAAAACATTTAAGGCAAGGTTTTTTAGTACATTTCTACCTTCCTCTTCCATTTTCTTGATGTTGGAAGTTAGGGTTTGGTAGAGAATGATGATTTTTGATCTATTGAGGCTATAAATCCAAACTCATTAACTTAAATAAAGTTAATAGGAGTTGATTAAGCTAATAGAACCTAGCATTTTATGGCTCTGTGAGTGTTGGTGGTTAGGGGGCATTAAATACTTAAAAATTCCACCATAAATATGGTAGTTGGAGTAATATGGCTCCATTAATGGTTATATAAGAGTTCAATAAAGTTAATGTAAATTAGGAAAAGCTAAGAAACTCTATAGGCATCCTTTTATGGGAATAGTTTGAATCTTAGGAGTGAAGAAGTGTTTAATTAAAAGTGAAAATTATCACAAAGGGGATATTGATGAATTGTATTATAATTAATTATAGAGTGATCATATTGGCACCATTCAAGCTTCATGGAAGCTTTAGGAGTGAGTATTTGAGGGCTGCAATTTTTGACCCTTCAAAGGTTTAAGGTAATTGAAAGAAACTCTTTTTCGTGATTTTTATGTGTTAATTAATTTATTATTTAAAAATGTTATGTTTAGAGTATGTGAAATTATTTAAATTGCAATGTGGCATGAAACATTTTGAAAATTAATTATGATTATGTGTAATGGAGTTTCATGATTTTGTGTGATTGGATGAAATCCAATGACTTTTAAATAAAAATTGTGTTTTATGGGAGTTTTATGAATGTTTATAATGTAGAATGCAATGATGTGACTATGTGTTAAGTGGAATTCAACGATTATGTATAAAGGAATTTAATGACATTATGTATTGTGGAGTTCAATGATATGTGTTAAATGTAAACATGAGAATTATGCATATTTGGGTTGTAAAAACTTGTATGTTGTGAGTTACTATATAAATATGCATTCCATGATCATGAGAGGCAAACATTCGTCTAGGAAGAGGAGTAGGGAATTAAATTCACGTGGTAAGGCTTTTATTAAAGCTTAACGACTAGTCTGGATTTATGATTTATATTGTCTCACTTGTTTAATGAGAGACTATCCTATTAGCCAAGTGAGGGACTAGTCTAGGGAGAGTGACACTCAATAGTAAGAGAAATTGAAAAAATCGTGATCCATAAGTGAGTTGGGAAATCTTGGTCGGGTAACCTTTAACGTGTGTTTTGGCTAGCGTAGTCTCAACATGTAGACAATCCCAATGTGTTATAGCTCATGGTTTCGTGTCAGAGAAATAAAGAGAATATAAAGGAGGCATGATCATGAATATAGTTAAAAAAGGGCACATGGTTGTCTGTATTGTAACCCTAATGAAATAAAGCATGTGATAAGTTCTGCTTCTATATGAAAAAGTATTATTTCAATCATTATTCATGAGCATATGTACTATGAATGAGAATTTGAATTATACTCTTGAACATGTTAAATGATTCAAAATTGATTATCTTTACCACTTGCATTTAAATTGATTGACATGCTTTAGTATGAGTTAGATGGACCTTAGTTACTGAGTGATTATACTCACCTTACTAGCTTCAGTATTACATAAACTAGTTTAAGGGTACTAGATAGAGGAAAATAGCCAGAGGCATAGGATTGTTATCCTATTAGTAAGCCTCCTTTACTTTTTAAGTATTTATGTGTATATTTTGCATGATAATGCCAACTAAAGATAATTCAAATTGTGACTTGCATTATGAGTTTTGTTAAATTATATAGTGTATTTTGGGCCCCAAGATGTAAGTGTATGGACTATGAGATCTGTAGCGAGGTCAAAATACTAGTACAAGTAAGAATCGTGTATGACATGTGAATTACATTGATTAATTGATGAATTATAAGATTAGAGCTCCTCTTGCTATTTTTGAGATTAAGGGGTCAAGCAATGAAAATATGTTTCATGAATATTGATAGAGACATCGTGTGTTACGCAGGTTCATTTTAGTCTATTAAATATGGTCTGGTGGTGTTTGTAGCTTTTGGCTTTTGGTATGAATTTTAGGCACTCAAGTTATGTGAAAATGGTGGAAAAGAGGGAATTTTGAGTGTCCAACTTTTTATTGAGAGATAATTTGATTGTGAAACTAAAGCTAATAGCTAGAGGTAAGAGAAAGCTCTCTATAAACATTTAGATCATATCAATCGGACGTTGGATAAAGAAATGGGGCGCATTAGAAGTTGCCCCAAATGCTATCAAATGACAGTAGAATTCTGTTATCAAAAAGCGTGCAATGCGCTGCAGCACAAGTTCAACAAGCCATGATGCATGCCTTTATTTTTGCACTAATTTACTATTTTCTAATTTTAAGCAAATGCACCGATTCTTTTTAAAATCTCATGCTTCTGCGTACTATTCAAACTTTGATTTGTCATTGTAAAGTTCTTTTGGGATGTTTTAAATTATTGAAAACTTGGGATCCCATTTATGGAATTTGACAAAATTTTTATTCTTACCTTGAGATAATCTCTTAATTACTTGAGATTTAGAGTTAATCAAGGAATAGTAAGGGAGATTTTATACTTACAGCTTAAATACTTTGATGTCCATACTCCTTATCTAGCTATTCCCTATATTTGAAGTCTTATACTAGTAGAAGCCACATGGCACATTTAGTCCCTTACAGCCTTGTATGCATGTGCATTTGCTATCCTACCTTAATTTATCTACCATTAACTCTATGACATTGGTAATGAAGACTCTAACCTTAGAAATTCTTTGAGTAGTTTTGACCACTACCTAGGTGGAACAAGGAACTATACAAAGTGATTGAAGATTTTTAGCTTATAGAGGATACCATTAAATAGATAGAAGGTTTATTCCTTCTTTATCGTTCACTACCCTTACAATTTGGATAGCTATAGGTATCACTCTATTGCTAATTAGAACTATCTATGAAAATTTTCTACTAAATGGCCATTGCACAAGAAAGAAATCTTAATTGAATTAAAACATTTTTTATGTGATTTAAACAATCTTACAGGCATAAATCCAAATCTCAAGTACACTTCACTCTGTCCAATACCATTCCAACCTATCATCCTAGATGATCTTTTGGCCCTACAATATTAAATGCCAGAATGGTTACTTATATTGTTGTCCAAAAGGAATATTCCACATGGATGGAATATGCTTCCATAACCCATGAAGCTTAGATGTCTCTTCCTCCTCTAAACAATCAAGATCCATATGAAATATGGTCTCAATTATCAACAATTTCTTAAAGTGCAAGATTCTTTCACCTTGGAATAGTCCAATGAATAAAAAGACAAAGAAACAGAGTAGGTAGATGACACTTCGACATGGCTCTTAAGAAAAGAAGAGAGTGGGTGCTCGAACATGTCATTAGATCAATAAGCATCTACAAGCATCTGAAATGATCGAACCTTAATCATGGATGGGAATTTACTTTTGTCAAAGTCATATTTAGAAAGGTAGTTTTTGTACAAAGTAGCTTTTGCTTTTTGAAAGTTGTCTCTATTTTAGTCTGATTTTAAAAAAGCTGCTTTTACTTTTGTCAAGTCCTTCTTTGCCTTTAGTCATGTCTACTTTACTTTAATTAAAGTTGATAAGCATATGGCTCTTCTGAAATAATGGTATGCTGTCCTTATCTTCCTCCCTTCGTCTATAAAAGAGAGTTGTTGCGATGTTGTAAGGCAAAGCTTTTTTTAAGTGTGAAACAACAATAAGAGTTAGAGTATTTTTTATTATGTCTCTCTTCCCTATAATTGCTTGCAGTTGACCATATGGACAAGAAAATGAACATGACAATCATGAAAATTTCTTTTTGAATGCAAAGAGTTTAAATACAATTAAAAAAACAAAGAATCCAAGGGCCTGTTAGATAATTGATTTTGGAAATAGCTTTTTGTTCTCCAAATAAACAAAAAATTTATTTAGTAACTTGTTTTTAAAAAGTTCTTTAGAGAACAAAAAAATAAAATATTATTATGAAGAATAGAAAAATGGAAACATTTTTTAGATATTCTGAGATTATTGTTATGAAAAATGAGGAAGAATGAGAAAGGACTTATTTTCATTTTTTTCTCAAAACATTTTCTATAAAACACCAATTTTCATAATAATAAAAAAAACAGTTTCAAACAAGAACCAAATTTCTAAAAGGGATGTGTGTGTGTATTTATTTTCACAAATTTTTAATATAAGACAAAGTTAATAAAATTCTCACTTATTAAGAAATGGTAATTATATCATTAAAATTGTTTAAGAAAATATGTAACTTTTTAATTTTATACTTCTTTATAATCAATAATCATAATAAATTATTGTCTAAAAATTCAAATAATAATAAATAAACAAGGGATAAAATTTAAAAATATAGTGATTTTTCAAACTTGACCTTATATTGAGGACCCAAAAAAGCTTTTAAACTTTGCTTTATATTAAAGGTAAGATGGAGTGGATTCCTAGAAGAAGAAAAAAAGACAGCCAAGAGTGATTGAAGGTTGTTTGATTTAGCTGATCAAAGGAATTGAATAAGTTTATTATAGAGTTTCGAGTTCAAGATTTATGATATGTGGTCATGTTAAATAAATATGGTAAAGGTATCCTTAAAATATCCGTGAGGTCGTTGTTAGTAATAATAATAATAATAATCTTATACAGTGGGGGTTCGGATTAGTCTATGTAATATTTAGAAAACTTAATCCTAGTTTATTAACCTAATGAGGATAATTAGTGAGTTAATGAGGTGTATGGCCAGAAGGGCTTAACTTGGCATAATTGTTGTGATTTCAGCCCTAGAAGTGGGTCTAGATCGATGTCAAGCCACTCGGGCAAGGAAAGAGGAAGAAAAAGTAAAGAATTATTTTCTATGTCATAAGCTGCAGTGTGTGGTTGGTCCGCCATGACGCACAGAGACAAATTTAAATGTAACGGGCTCCTCTGTATCATGCGTCATGGTGGAGGGCATCGTACATTATGATAGACGGCCAAAAATTATATATATCTGATTCATTCTGCGCATGAAAATAGAAGAGAAGAGGAAGAAGAAAATAAAGAGAACGCTGAGGCTCTACTAGGGCACACATATTGGCTCTCATTGTTGACATTTTGAAGCTCCCAAACACCTAAGGTAGGTAATCTAAGCCTCATTCTTTGTTTCTCTCCCTCATTTATGATTATTTATGGTAGAGTTTGAGTTGAGAGATGGATTTTTAGTTCATAGGAGTATAGGTCCGATTCCATTAGTTAAAGTAAGTATAATGGAAGTTGTTTAATATGTTGGAACATCACATTGATGATTTTGGAAGTGTTTGGCCTGTGGGAGCATTTATTATCTGAAAATTGATATTTATGAGGTAGTTGGGAGAGGTTAATGTGCATTAATGATGGTTTGAGGTGTTTGTTAGTGATAATGTGCATTAATAAAATTCTATAAGCCCATTGGGTATCAATAGGTAGTGATTATGAGTTGATAAAATAGAGTGTGTAAAGTTTTATGTTGATAAAGTTTCAAGAGTTAGATAATGATGAATTCTTGTGGTATGGATGTAGAGAGGTTCATTTTGACACCATTCGAGCTTGTTGAAACTTGAAAAGTTGGTATAATGAGGGGTAAACTTTTAATCTCTTAAAGGTTTGAGATAATCATGGAAAACTTAATCTCTCTAGTTGAATATTAATTGTGTTTATGAAATGTGATTTATGAGTTAAATTGATGATGTATATTGGCAAAGTGTTTGATTTGTGAAATGGTTTTTTGGAAAGAAAACCTTGATTTTGCCACCCTTGGTATTTTATGAAATTGATTGTGATTTATTACTATGGGTGAAGAATTCTGATGAATTGTGTATTGAATTGTGGAGTATTTGTGTTATGCGAGTTCATGTGTTAAAAAATAATTATTAAAATGCATATTATGTGAAACATGTGTATAGCATGACCATTAGCGAGAGTTCGCCTCAGGTGAAAAGTAGATTGATTGAAATCCACGTGATATTTGGCAGTGACTATTGGAATCAGGAGATAGCCTTTGTCCTATGGTTGATTCAGGACTGTCCCACTGATTCTATGAGGGACTCAAACCTAACTAGTCTCCACCAGTTCATGAGGAGGCTAGATTAGGGGTAAGACACTTTATGATTATTAGTATTAAGGAAAACCAAATTACATAAATGAGTGAGTTTACCCTAACCCGGTAGCTCTTTACAAGTGAATGACTGGGTTAGTTCATGAATGATATAATCACATGATAGCCATCGATTTCATGTTGGAGGTAACAGGAGGATATAAGGTTAGGATCTAATCATGCATATAAGTCTGGCCACAGGGTTGTTAATTTTGTGGTCAAGCATGTGTTGTGGGTGTATGGTTGTTACTTTTGCAACCCTATGTTATGTTTTTGTTTAATAACATGATAAAAGGTTTTGTGGTAAGCTGGTCACATGGTTGTTAATTTTGTGAACCGTGGCCTAGTGTTATGTGATATATGTGCTTATTTGCCTAATTGCATATATTTACAATTAATATGCAACTATATATGTTAAGTGAAATTTGGTTACTAAGTGATTGTACTCACTCCTTAATCCTCAATATTTTAAGGACCTAACTCATCGGATCCGAGTAGGAAAAATATACAGAGGCCCAGGATTTGTGGGGTAATCCTCTATATGCCTCTTCCTTGTTACTTTCATGTGTATTTGTTAATGTAATTGCCAACTAGGATTATTTGGCATGCTTTATGTACTACTTGCATGATTTTGTATATAAATGGTGTATTTTGTGCTTTAGGTTAGTGAGTTTTTTTTTGTGAACTTGTGGATAGGGCTAAAATACTTGTGCAAGATATATGTATTTTGAGAAATTTAGAATGAAATTGTTAATTTTGTGCAACATTTCCTCCCCTTTTATGCTTTATGAAAATTGAGGTTGAGTGATGATTTTATTATATAAGTGTTTTTAATTGTGTGTGGTGCATTGCACGAATCCGCGAGAGTCCATTGAGTATGGTCAGATGGTTGGTATAAGCTATTGGCACATGTGGTTGAGTTAGGACACCCTATTTGTGAGATTTTGTGAAAAAGTGGTCAAAATGAGCTTCGATGTCCAACTTTTTATAAAAAATGATCTTAAGTGTGAAACCGATGCCATTAGTTAGAGCTAAGACAAAGCTCCTTATGGACATTGAAACTACCTCAATCAGACATCAGATAGAGATTTGGGAGGCATCGGAAGTTTACACCCTTTGCTGTCATATGACAGCACTGGTCTATCAAATTTCATGTAATGCATCGTGATGCATGGTGCCTTACGCCACGGCGCATGAGACAGAGAGGACATGCCACAGTGCACAAGCCGTAAGCCACCGCACACGTGTTATTTTCTATACAAAATATGTTATTGAGTTTTAAATCTTATTATTTGGGTCTCAATTGATTTTCAAACTTCCACTTTACTTTCAAAACTCTAATTGGGATTTATTAAATTATATTTAAGATTCGAACTATTGAGGTTGGGATTCTTTTGAAAGAAATTTTGAGAAATTTCTTTTATGAACTTTTACAACTTAGTAATCCTTTGAAGGTTAAATCTCGAATTACCATGATTTGGAGTTAATTGCAGTATAACCTCGAGGAGGTTACAGTCTAGGTAGAAGGTGGTAATATTTTGAGTTTCCTAGGATACTAAGCAATAGAGTACAACGAAGTGCTAGAATTTTTGGTTAATAAATACACACACACACACACACACACACACACACATAATACAATTATATAAGGGAATGTTTAAAAAAACAATATGATTTTCAAATTTTTTATAATCAAATGGAGAAAAACATAAAAGCATAGACGAGGTAAATATGATTTTCTTGAAAGATCAAAGTTATTTTCTTAATACAAAAAATACAGTTAAATTTGAAGTAATGAAAGGGAGTAATTTAAAATAATATATATTCAAGGAATATTCTTGGAAAAATTTCAAAAAAGGAATATTCAAGGAATATTCTGGACAGGGGCATTTGCATATAAAGCCCATTTCATAAGGCCAAGTGAAAAAAATAGTCTATCCTTTTTTAATTTAAAAAATGAATTTTTTAATATTTAGTTTATAATTAATTTACAAAACTGCCCTTTCAATTTTTGCTGTTTACAAATACCAGAAGATTCAAAACATAAGAAATCTTTAGAATGAGAGAGATGAATGCGAGAGAGAAGATGAAACTGGACGCAAGAGAGACGAATGCGAGACAACAAAGCAGTGTGAGGGAACCACAGTCATGACCGCAAGAGACAAACACAAGGTGAGATACATTGATAGCACGACGCATGTCGGTAGGGAAATGGAGTTATAGATTCATGATTTTTGATTTTATTAGTTTAGGTATTTAACTCTTTGGGATAAACTAAGAGTCCAAAAATATTTATGAATTGTATTTGATTTATTTTGGGCAAATGATTATGTATTTTTCGTGTTATTAATTTGCAATACTATATTGTTGATATACTGTTGTATATCACTGATATACTATCGTAGATTAATATAACTAGACAATCAAACATAAACTTATTTATCATTGATATAAATACATATATCAAAGATGTAGTATCGCAGATTAGTAATACAAAAAATACATAATCATTTGCCTAAAATGAATCAAATGCAATTCATAATAAGTTTGATGTTACCAAGAGATGTGAAGATGGCAAAAATTTGATGACTGATAATAAATTCCAGCCTAATCATTTGCTTCTAGAAATGAAGATTCCTTTTCACTGTCTAATGTCCTTTTTATAGTGTTCTTGGGAAAAATAGAGAGGAAGAAAGAAAAAAAGCTCTGCAATAAAGAAAGGCATCGCCAATTTTATATTTAGGGAAAAAAGGAATGATTCAATCAATTAATGATTAATTACAATAAATACATTGTATTTTAATAATAAATTTAATCTAAGGATACAAAAATAAAATACATCTAATTAATTTTATGAATGGGCTATATTCTAAAATATTTAAAAATTTCATTTATAATTTATGGGAACTGTATTTTTTAGGGCTATTGAGGTAATTTCCTCTTTGGATATTATAAATAACTAATCAGTATCACAAAACTATAGAATTAAATTTAGGATGATTAGTTCTATTTGTAGTTTTAAAAATAATATTTTAACTAGGGTTAAGGTGTAAAAATACCTACCCAGTGGTTAGTCAGGAGCATTTAGTAGCCTAAAGTGAGAAAATTATAAAAATACCCATATCATTACAAGAGTTAGTGCAAAAATGATCAAACTATTAACTTTGCCCTAATGCCATTAGTTTTTGGTGTCAAATGCTGATTGTGCTACTAACTGTGTTTATCACGTGTTAGTCTTTGCTTATATGAACTAAAAGAGAAAAAAAATATCTATGAAGTCGTTGGCTAGGAGTATCTAGTAGCTTAAAGTGAAAAAAAAGACAAAAATACCCATAATATTACTAAAGTTAGTGCAAAAGTGACAAATCCATCAAACCTCTTAAATGTTAATCATTTAATTGACACACAAGCAAACGTTGACTATTTTTTTTGTTGATGTAGATAAAAAAATTCCCAAGATAGTTTCTATAGAGGTTGAATAATGACATATTCTACTAAATTTCATTTTTTTACTAACGTGTCCCACTTGTAAACTTTGGGTTAGACAAGTAAAGTCACTTTTACTAATCCACTCTAATCTCCAAACATCAAGGTAAGTACAAAGGGAAATCCCAACTTTTTACAATTTAAAATACTCCCACACACATTCAATATTTACAAATCAAAGTTTTAAATAGGAAGAATTACATTGAAGTTCCACACAAGAAAATTAATTACTATAAGGTCTATTGACAACTAAACTAAATTGCATTAACAACACAAACCAGTTGTCAATATACAGTTTAGTTTTGTTGTCAATCAACCTTGCAGTAATTAATTTTCCTGTGCAGGACCTAGTTGTAATTCTCCCTTTTAAATATATGCGAAAGTATGGAATCTAATTTAAATTAATGCATTTGCAAAAGAAGTGTAAAAACATCAACTTTCAACTAACCCAACATATATGCCACATCATACTACTCCTGTGCCATGACTCCCTACCACTGTACCATGCATCGTGATATATTGCATGAATTTGACATTATTTTGCTGTCAAATGATAGCACCCAAGATGAACTTTTGACATGTCCTATCCCTCTATTCAACATTTGATTACAGTGATCTAGGTGTCTATTGAGAGCTTTTTCCTAACTTTAACTAATAGCATTGATTTCACAATCAAATTATGCTTCTATCAAAAGTTGGACATCCTTTACAAAACTCACACCTTTCTTCACATAACACATAACTAGGGTGCCCAAATCATAACTCAAGTGCTAAAAGACTGCACTAATCCTTAGATCAACCCTAATAGACCATTACAGACTCGTGCAACAAAGCCAAGTCAATTCAATACACATAATTCATAATTTTAACTTTCAACCCCTTGATTTACAAAGACATGAGGGGGAATTAATTTTCCATAAAGCCATCAAACATTCATCCATGTTAAACCGATTACACAATATCCTACTTGCATTAGTATTTTAGCCCATTAAGCTTTACAACTCTAACATAAACAAATTTAGGGCACAAATTACATTCAAAACATCAAAATATTAGTGTAAGTAGTCAAAAATTGATTATGCTATCCTAATTAGCAAATTAACAATCAAAATACATATAAAAGCAAATCTAGAGGCCTATAGATAGGATTTAACATGATCTAAGGCCTCCAGTCATTTTCCCTAATCCTTATCTAATAAGCTAGGCCTTGTGATATTAAAAAATGAGGGGTGAATATAATCACTTAGTAATTAAAAGTTAATCTAACCCATGTAGTTGTGCACTAATTAATTTTCAATGCAAATGGCAATAATCTCAAAATCATCATACACATATGTCAAATATAGCCTTGGCCATAAAAATAAAACCATGTGATCAAGCTTATAACACATATCATCAAATATATCTCAAAATGCACATATTGGAATCGTAATAATAACAAACATATGCCCCTAATAAAAATACGCCGGACCATAATAATAACAATGATATGGCTGAAAGTAAAATGTATGATTAATGCCAACCTTATACCCTCATGATACCTCTGACATGAAACTAGTGGCTATTTAAAGGCTACGTTTATAACTCAAACTAACCTAGCCTTTCACTCATGAGGAGTTGCCAAGCCAGGGTGAACCCTTTCACTTGTGATCCACGATTTCTCCTAATATTGACAACTATGAGGTGTCATACTCCTGATCTAGTCTCCCTATGAATCAGTGGAGACTAATTAGATTCGAGTCCATATAAGAACAAGTGGGATAATCCTTAATTAATCATGGGATAATGGCTACCTCTCAATTTCAATAGTTAGTGCCAAGAGAAGCTTCCAATTTTAATAGTAAGCTGCCATTACCACGTGAATTTAACACTACTACTTCTCTTCCTAGGCGAAACTCCTATAAATGTTCATACTATGTATATATTGACACTTAACATGTCATTTTAGCATAATTAATCATATCATATTATACTCACACGATTTTCTTTCTTCCTTAATCTCCATATGCCAAATATCACATATTCATCAATTTCATAATAACATGCTATCAGTCATCATCATTAATCACATATGTATAATCATGTATATTGTTTTCAATAATCCAACATAATTTTACACACATAATTCGTCACATTGCCAAAATTTTCATCAATGGGTATTCAAACACCCAACAAATTTTAAAATAATATAATTCAACAAATAATTGATTAACAAACAATTATACAAACTAGATTTTTCCCCCCAGTTACCTCAAACTTTTAAAATGTCAAATGTTTACCCTTTGAAATACAACTTCCCAAGCTTCTCCTCAAGCTTGAATGGTGCCAATTTAGATAAATTATAATGAAATCATAAGGATATCATCATTCTTGCTTATTTGGACAATTTCTAACATTCTAACTCTACATTCTTCCTTTTATCAAAATCATAAACTTACTCTCAATCGTACCCAATGGGTTTACTAAGTTTTAATAACCCACATTGTCATTAGTGAATCAACAACCAGCATTAATAGTCATTAAACACTACCAACAACCCTCATAAATGCGAAAATTTTAGATATTAATGGTCTCCACCAACCAATGATTCACAAAACTATTAATACTAGGTTTAAATAATATAAATAAATCTCATTAACTCTATTTAAGTCCATGTGTTTAGACCCATAACTTAAATGGAATAAAAATTATTCTTTTAACTCAAACCTTAATTTCAATCCTCATTAAAATGAAAGAGAAAAAGAGGAAAGGGATTTAGGAACCTTACCTTAAGTGATCAGAAGCTCCATAATGTCCCTAGAGATCTATATCCTTGAGCCTTAGTAGAGCAAAAGACGTGCTCCTTATTCTCCTCTTCCTTCCTCTTTGTTTTTGAGTTTTGACACAAAGTCATGTATTAAAAAAAACTAGCCATGCACCATGATGGACGAACCAAGGGTCACGATGTATGACATAAAAAGGCCTGTCTTGTTGATTATTACATATACACTGCGGTAGATGAGTCACAAGCCATGACATATGGCATAAAATTACTTCCTTTAGATTTCTCTCCCTTTTCACATCTATATGACCCGATTTCACTTCAGACTTGAATTTAAAGTTGAAATTACAACCAAACATGCTTGTTAGACCTTTTTGGCCACACACCTTACTTAATTTGCTTAATTTCTCTCTTTTACTTTGTCTTAACCTTGATTAATTTTTTGAAATATTACACCATCCCCTTCCCTCCCTCCCTCCCTCCCTCTCTACTCATTTTTCTCATATGTAAAACTTGAGATTTAATACAGTAAAATAGGTTGTACACAATTGAAGATTAAAACTAAGCATACATCTTATGTTGCTTACCTTAAGAACATTGTCACAACCTTAAACAATTTCATTTATAATAAGTTCAAAATTCTCGAATGGTTTTCATCACCACTGCAAAAAAGTGAGCTATTTAACTTAATGTTAGGTCAAAATAACATTTTCCCACATGATATTCATAAGATGATCGATCAACCTCCATAGAATTTCATCTAGGAATATTTTTTGTCCATATCAACAAAAAATGATCAACTTCTACTTAAGTATCAACTAAATGATCAACATTTAATGAATATAATGAATTGGTCACTTTTGCACCAACTTTAGTAACATTATGGGTATTTTTATCTTTTCTCACTTTAGGCTACTAGATAACTTCATGAATATTTTTACCCTTTTTTTAGTCAATATTAACAAAGACTGATATGTGACAAGCACAATCAGCATTTAACACAAAAAGCTAATAGCATTTAGGCAAAGTCAATAATTTGATCACTTTTGCACTAATTCTGGTAATGTTATAGGTAATTTTTTTCTTTTTTCTCATTTTAGGCTACTGAATGTTTCTGGTTGATCACTTTGTATGTATTTTTGCATCTTAATACTTTTAATTAAAGTACTCCTATCCTATGGCCAAGTTTGTTGACCTATGAGTAAAAACTTTTTCAACTCAAATGGAGTTATTCACAATCTCATAAACTAAATTTCTAACTCAATTAAAATGATTTCAACACCAATAAATTTTAAATTGATCAATTACAAGTTTGGTAACCAAGTTTATAAATGTGACAGTAAAACATTTTCTTACTCAAATAAAGTGATTTCATAATTCCCTTCAAAATTTCCAACATAATTAAAAGTGATTTTAGCACTAGCGAATTTTAAATTAACCAACACAAATTTCCAACACAATTAAAAGTAAAAAAACCTTTTAACTCAAATAAAGTGATTTCATAACCCCCTTCAACAAAATTTCTAACTCAATTAAGTGTTTCCAATACTAGCGAATTTTAAGTTGGTCAATTTTGCAAGTATAGGAATAAAAGTTTTTTTAAGTTAAATAAAATAATTTTATAATCCCCTTCAACTAAATTTCCAATCCAATTAAACTGATTTATGTACTAGTGAATTTTAAGTTGGCCAATTTTAAGATTGGTAAAATTAAGAATAAAGGTCATGCTTAATATGCCACTCGTTTAAGCTATCTTTTAAGGGCTTGAGATTGAAAAATGAAAAAATTTAACATAATTGAACTTCTAAACTCAACTCCATTTAAGCTTTTTAAAAAGGACACAAGTAGCTCATTTAAGTATGTTTTTGCTTTACCTCTAAAAAATAATACTTTTTAATTTTTAAACTAAATTTATACTTTTAAATTGAAATTTATATTATTTATTTTTAACTTTTGAATATTATATTTTGTGTTTTAGAAAAAAAATATGAAATTTATAATGTAAAAATTAAAATTTTTAAAATTAAAAATTTTAAAAAATAAAAAGCAAATTTATAAGCTTCACCCTAAGTATGTTAAATAAGGATTGAGTTATAAAAAATGACAAAGGCCGAGCTCACCTACCCATGTCTTGACTTATAAATTTGGGAGTGAAAACATTTTAAGATCAAATAAACATTTTCAATTAAAATAATATCAATATTAGCAAATTTTAAATTTGCAATTCATATAATATTATTTTAGTCAAATTATTATTTTTGAAACCACAAAATAGATTAAAATTTTAAAATTTAATTTTGCAATTTCGTGATCTTGATTTGTTATTTTTTAAATATTCTTTCTTCAGTCAAATGATGATTATTTATTATTAAAATATCACATTTTTGTTTTTGTTTTTATTTTTTTAAAAAAAATTAATTTTTTAATCCTTTAACTTTTAATTCACTTGTAACTCATTCTCTCAACTATAACTCACTGCGACTGAGTCCCTCAACTTTTGATTTACCTATAACTAAATTCTTATTTTTTAATTTTTTTAAAAAGATTTCTTATCAAATAAGAGGGATAAAAAATGTTTATATATTATTTTAAAATACACTTCTCCTACTCATTGATGTGACATATAGGCTAATATGAAAAAAAAATTAACAAAAGTTAAGAAACTAATTTGTAAGTGATTTAAAAATTAAGGAAATGAGTCATAGGCAAATCATAGTTAAGAGGCTGAGTTATAGACGAGTTATAATTGAGGAATTGAATTACAAGTAACTTAAAAATTGAAAGATTAAAAGTTTAATTTTTTTAAAAGATAATTTTTAACTTCAATATATTTTATAATAAGTATTTTTAACTTTAACTCAAACTTACAAGTTACAATAAACTCACAAACTTACCATGAACGAAAAATCAAATTTTGCAGTCGCCAAAGTGGTTAGTTTGATGAAGAAGGGGAAGGATCTACGAAATGAACGCACGACCATGTAAGAGACCAAGCTATAGTCCGATTTCCATTCAATACTTATTATTTTTAGGCCTTTGAATTTCTCTGCATATTTCTCAAGCTTTTTTATTCCAATTTCTTGCTTGTTCCGGGAAAATCCCTGAACGTTCCGTCAGATTATGCTATGGCTTTGACTCAGCAGCTCACCTCTCTCGACTGGCAGCAAGAATCCGACCCTGCATTTTGGGATTTCGTCGCTATCCCCTTGTTCGCACTTTTCTTCCTCTCCGTTCGCTATTGTCTCGATATATATGTTTTCGAGGTACTTAATGAGGCATGCTTTTGTTACCGGTTCATTATTTCGCTCCCTTTCCTTTGTATTTGATCGATAGCGAGCTGATTAAGACAAAAATTGTTTCCTTTTGTGCTGGTAAATGGATTTGCGGTTAGTGTTTTGAACCATTAATGTAAAGGCTGAGGCACAGGTGTTCAGCGATTCGTTATCTCTGTTCCTTTTTTGTGTGTTTGGTAAAAAAATAACTACTTAAGAGAAGATATTTGCTGCCCTTTGTGCTGGTAACGTTTTTCTTTTTGGCGGGGGGAGTTGCATTCTTCTAGCTAATTTGTTGACCATTATGTCTCCAACGGAATGTAACTCTTAAGCTAAAATTGCTTTTGAATCTTTGTGCAGTTCAGGTATGCCCGCCCACTATTTTGTTGGTTAGCAATAGTTTCTGAAGTTGTTAGCAAGCATATTCTTGTAACTTTGTTTTAGGCAACTTGGTTTCGGTTTAACTGAGAAAAGGCAGATCTTGATGCTCATTCTGACATTTCTTATGTATGACCGATGTTGTTGGAAGTCCAGTTATTTTCTGCAATTATTCTAACATGTAAAACTTTTATATTGAAGAGAGCCAACACCTTATGCTGGTGAAAACATTCTATCTCTTTGTTGCTTGCAGCTGTGCCATGTGCATAAACAAAATGGTTCAAACGCCATATGATGTGAAATTACTTAAGGCTTACCAAGTATGTAATGCTATATGCTTAAGGATTACAAACTCAAGTGGATCTTGGGCCCACAAATACCATAACTATTATTCTATAAGCTTTTATCAGCATTTTTACTCTTTTAGCCTCTCTGCAATTGGTTGAGCCTGCAACATAAATTGATTATGTTAAATTCTTATTTTGCTTTTAAGGCGTGATGGCTATGGTAAAATTTTATTAAATACCTCTGTTTGTTAGAATACTGTCACGCTCTAAACTTTATTTACTCCTTCAAACTTTTTGTTATATTTTACCAATCTGAATTCAGCTTTATTAACAGAAAGTGGCCAGACGATTGATGTTTGGAAAGGGGCATGAGATGCTGGATTTTCAGACATATGAAAGAAGGAAAAAGATTAAGAAATTCAAAGAATCAGCATGGAAATGTGTTTATTTTCTATCAGCGGAGATTTTTGCCCTGTCTGTAACTTATGATGAGCCTTGGTTTACTAACACAAATATTTTTGGGTGGGGCCAGGAAATCAGGTCTGGCCAGATCAAAAGATTAAGTAAGATTCCATTATAAAGCCAAATCAATGTTGTTATTCAGTTCCAAAGATTCATCTTTTTTTTTTTTCCCCTTGTAATCGTTTGTCCTTTCTATAATGATTTTAAGTGAACTTCAAATGTTTAATAGTAATAACTTTTGAACTTTTCAGGTTGAAATTAAAAGGACTCTACATGTATGCTGCTGGATTTTATACTTATTCCATATTTGCTTTAATATTTGGGAAACAAGGCGGTCTGATTTTGGGGTGTCCATGAGCCATCATGTGGCTTCTGTCATTCTCATTGTGCTGTCCTACATTTTAAGGTATTCTTTCATTGATTTTCATTTGTGTTGTTATCAAACCATCTCTGCTAAGTGTTGTGATTGGGTCATACTTACTTTGCGATTGTCTGATGTATTTGAATTTACTTTGCCATAGGTTCCATGTCAAGAGTTAATTTTTTCAAGAACTTCATTTGTCTCTTGCTTCTATTTTCTGATGATTTTTTATTTCTTTTTGTCTACCGTGTTTGGTATTTCAGGTTTTATCGTGTGGGATCAGTTGTTTTAGCCCTTCATGATGCTAGTGATGTGTTTCTGGAGACAGGGAAAATGTCCAAGTACCGTGGTGCTGAAACGATTGCTGGCATTACATTTATTCTTTTTGTTTTATCTTGGGTCCTATTGCGCCTCATTTTCTTCCCATTCTGGATAATTAGGAGTACAAGGTTTGTATTAGTTTACAATTTTTCTGGTTCATAGCTTTCCGTTGCGTCTGCTATTTGCTTGCATTTGATGAATACTAATAATATGGAAGTAATTATTTAAGGATTTGAAGATGATAATTATCTGAAAAGCTGATGCTCTTCAGTTTCAATTTGTATTAAAAATGTTCAACCAGAGAATATTTATGATCTTTCTTCATACATTCTTGATACTATGGAACTGTACTAAACTGCTATACAGCTCTACAAGACTGCCAACCTCCTTAATTTCTGAAGATAACTATACTTTTTTCAAAATGTATTTTTGTGCCTTTTAGAAATTAATTCTCAAGACTGGAGAAGCTTTTTAGTGATCAATTATGCATTGATGGACAGCAACGTTTCACTGCCTACTTTTGCAAAGCAGTTAAAGTTTAGAAATATTACTTTTTACCAGACTTGTGCGCCACTAAAATTTGGAAGTTGATGAGCTGTCATGTGAAAGAGTTAATAGGTTTCCAAGTTTACATGGGGTTGACTAAGAATTTATCTAAAAGCATTTTAACTTATATTAGGGGAATGTTAAAACTGTCAAGTCTTAGCAGAATCATAATATATAATTTGTTCTGGACAAAGTTTGTGCCTAAATTTCGTTGAGCATGAAAACACCATAAAATTGTCTGTGTTAGCTGAAAGTTTAATCATTTAGCATAAAATATTCCCTGTAATTTTCTTTGATCACATATTTTTATTTCTTTGTTTAACGTTTTTGCTTGTTTTCTGGCAGCTATGAAGTTCTACTGACGTTGGATAAAGAAAAGCATGCGGTGGATGGTCCAATATGTTATTATCTGTTCAATAGCCTTCTGATCTGCTTGCTTGTTATGCACGTTTACTGGTGGGTGTTGATGTACCGGATGCTTGTTAGACAAATCCAAGCTAGAGGAAAACTTAGCGAAGACGTTCGATCTGGTGAGTTGAAGCAAAGAGGATAACAGCATGTTTATCATAGCATCAGATGATACTTGATTGTTCTTGTGATAAGTTTTCATCTCAATTCCAATCAAGATACCTGAAGTAACCATGATCTTAGTAAATGTTTTAATCTGTATAAATTTCACATTAAGGGGCTCTATGCCTGTTTCTTAATATGAAATATCCTTACCTGTTTATCTGATCCAAAGTGCTTCTCTGCATCTTTTTTACATTATGCAGATTCAGAAGGCGAAGATGAACATGAAGACTAGCTGTTTTGTCTTTGAGCGGAAAAACAATATATGCGCGAGCAACGCAAAAGGAAGGCAAAAGTGAGGTTTGAGACTAGCTGTTTTATTGTTACTGTGTTGTTCTGTGTAGGAGTAGGAGTATAATATGAAGTTCCCCACAAGATAGTGCAACTGTAAACTAGACACGAGATGCAAAATTATTTCCACTATTAATTCATGCTAACACTTAAAGATCAAGAGAGAACTACAATACTGAGTCAATGTTCCATGTCTCGCTCATCATATGTGTTCTGTGTACTATCATCTTTTGTGCTTTCAATTCGAATTTGGTGCACTGGTTTGTAATTATAAGTTAAAACCACTGTGGCAAGACTTGTTGGCCAATGATAAACCTTTCTTATATTCCTTCTTGTCTTATTTATAAGGTGAAGAGAGAAGAATTTTTTTAATTCTATTTATAAGTTATTTTATTAATTTTTTTATTATAGATTTTTCCTTTTACTATTCGTTAAATATTAGTGAGAGAAAATATATTATTAAAGGATATATATTTAATGGAGGTAAAATTAAAAATTTGTAAAATTTTTAAATAGTTAATGAGTTTTAAAATTTTTTTAGCATGTCAGAAATAATTTATAAATATAATTAGAGGGGTTGCAATTAAGACTCTTCAAAGTTGCTTGTACAATTTGAACATGTGAATGTGAGGATTGTAGTTATAATGAAAAAGGTTCAACCAAGAAACTACAATGAAAAAGTCTTCCTCGTTGTTCTTTTTTTTTTTAAATTTTGGCCCAATAAGGAAGTTTGTGTTTGGAGAAAATTGATTCTTACATGACTCTACAGGTCATCGTACATCATCCCATCACTTAATTAAATGAAACCATTTTTGTGAGATTGCCCTATTTGACTAGATCTCTTTTATCACTACCTTCCTCTGACTTGATTATATGCAACTATTTTTGTGAGATTGCCATTTGTAGCTAAGCAAATAATATGTAGGTGCATCCAACAAGCTTGAGATTTGCATGGTGTGAGTCCTAAAACATAGTTATTTATTTTCTAAAAGATTCTAGGTGAAACAAGGAAACTGGGCAAGCATGGCTGTTGTTATTTACTCCCTCCATCTCAAATTATAAAATATTTTAAAAAGATTAAAGTTTTATTAAATATGTTTGTTTTAATATTACTCTTTCTTTCTTTATATAATTCCCATTCCTCTCTTTTTTAATATATTAAATGAAGAGTATTTTTAAAAGTTTATATTTTTATTTTTAAGAAATAAGATTGTTAAGTATATTTAATGAGATTTATTACATGTGAGATTTTGTTCAAAAATATCTTATAATTTGAGATGGAAGGAGTATAAAATTCGATGCAATGTAGAAAGCAAATACTCTAAAATTGATGGTCATAAATTTTTGTGAAGCTTTTTTTATGTTTTCTTTCATTTTATTATTATTTTTATAAAAAAAAAATCTTTTCTCTCTTTTTTAAAAGATAAACTTCTGGAAGTTCATGGATACCGAACTTTATATAATCCATTCCCCAGAATTGTATGAGCATGTCCATTTGTTTGTTTAATAATTGAGGGTTGTGAAAGTAAACTGAATACTTTATAGAGATAACTTACATTATTAATGTTGTTTGGGTGGGAAAATGTGGATGAAAATACTTTCTTAATGTGCATCCCAAATGTAGCTGAAAGTTCATTGCTAGAATTACTTTTGCATTTAGAAAAGTTGGTTGAGCTTTTAATGAGACACGTAAATTTATCAAATTTCTATATTACCCTTCAGCAATTCAGCCTTTACTTTCGTATCTATTTAATTATTTTTTCTTTATGAATAATTAATGGTTTCAGCCTTTACAGATGAACTTTTTTTTTTCTTGGTTAAAATGCAAAATTATATAAAAGTACTTTGATAAGGAAATAAGAGGTCAATAACAATCACATTAAAAAAGAAAATTAAATTCTCACATATTTTTTAACATTTTAAAATTATTTATAGTTATTATATTCAACATATAAAATTTTATATTATTTATGTATTCTTTATTATATATATTATTATCCATATCAAATTTCATACTATTTATATATATTTTTTTTGATAAATCAATTTTTATATAACAATAATTACATATAATAAATTTTATGTATTTTTTTTAGTAATTATACATTTAACACTACGTACTTTTCATTATATCACTTAAACAATTTTAGTTTACTAGATTAACTTTTTTTATTCAAATGCAAATATCATTTCAATAATTGACTTTTACTAAATGAATTGAATTTTTGATATACTGAAAACCAAACATACATTAAATTATTTAAACATTTAGTTCATGTTCATAATCCCTGTACTCAAAATTTGGCATTAAAACCTTATACTAAATATGTTAAAAAGAATTAATTCATTGGATTACATTTCGCGTGAAATGTTATTATTGTTAACAGCAACCTGATACCCTAAATTATAGTGAAAAGCTTGGGAGAAAATTACAAATTTCAAAATCATATCCATTCATGTTTGCTGATACTAATGAACATGCATACATATGTGCGAACACACTAGTGAATATATATATATATATATATATATATATATATGGGCCAAATAAATAGAGTATGTGGCACACCCATTGGAAGACAAAGACGTTTTTATATTAAATAAAATGAAACCAAATTTCTTATTGCAGGTTATGCGTGCTTTTGTGCGTTACAGAAACACCCTAATCTGCTTTATGGCTCTTGTCGAAAGCAAGAGGCACATTAAAAGTTTGCTGGACATTGTTTTTCAATTGGGAATCTATAATTGAGATAATGAATTTATATTTATTTATTTTGGGATTTTTTATGTTTTAATTTTTTAAAGATTAAATGATCAACAGTTTTAATTTTAACTTTTAAGTATGATGATATAATTTTCTGTGTTATATATATACATGCGTGTGTGTGTGTGTTATTGGCCAACGTATATATATAACTATTTGGTAGTTGATACTATTAGGCCAGATACTATTTGGTATATTTGCTTGTAAAAAAATTATAATAATTTCAACTAAGAGCTTGTTTGGATACACATCCAGAACAAATATTCGATCCAAAATCATGGTTTAAGAAAATCTTTCCAAATACTTTCAATTTTTTCAAACTCTATTTGTCTTTTAAAACTCCATTTGGCATAAGCTATGCTTTTTCTCCATTTGAAAATCAATTCTTAGCATTTAAATATTTTTCATTTTCTCCTCTTTTATAATTGATTCTGAAAAGTTATCCAAACATATTCAATTATCAAATTCAATTTTAAAAAAATTATCTAAATATCAGCATATTTTGTTAATAAATTTGTTTCTATAATTAAAATTTTTCAATTGAAATCCAAACGCATCCTAAGAAAAATATTTTAAATAAAAAAAATACAATTTTTTTGTCTGGAATAATTTGTCTTATTTCAATAATTGATTTTTCCAATTGAAGTATGACAAATGTATGATTTTAAACATGTCAAATAAATAATTTTCTTACCAATAATTAGAGTAACTTGCTAGAGTTTATATATTTATATAGATTACATAGTTTTTATTCAATCATATTTTTTATCATATTATTAGAGTGTTAAACATGTTCTTGAAATTAAATAATTTAGTTGTAAGAATGAAATGATTTGTATAAACAATGATGTAGGAAACACATTGTATTAAAAACTAGATCAGGTCAAAACATTAATTCAAATGTTAATAGTCAAAATTATAATTGAATTGTAATTAGACCTATCACAAACAAACCATTTTCTTTTTTTTTTTTCCTTTTTTGATAAACATGAACAAGACATTTCATTAAACCGGTTAAGATAATAGTTTAATTGTTTATCGATTCAATCAATCGAGTTAACTCAAATTTCAATGCCAGGAGAAAATGGCATTAGTGTCAACGAGTAAGTAATTCATGCAAATTAATGACAAGCCGAAATGGGTGTCGAGTGTCGACATGATTTTCCCTATTTATGAAAAATTACCCACAAATAATCCCACATATGGACTCTAACTTCTAAAATATCCCATGAAATGTATAAATGACTCTAAAGTTTCGTGGATTTTATTTATAATTAATTTTCAGTGTACAATTATCAAAATGCCCTCGTTCATTCACAACCTGCAAGGCTGAAACTGCAACTCCTCTCTGCAGAAGCAAGTTTCTTCGGTTCAGGGCATTCGGACGAGGACTCTGTGATGGACATAGTCATCAGATTATTAAGGGAGAGAAGACCCTATTTCGCAAAGTGTCGAGATCGACTTCGCCGGAAACGCCGCCGGAGGAATCAAGTATCTGAAGGTCTGGCGATCGTAAGTTTAAACTCATTCATCCTGAGGCAAGCTGAAGAGGAGTTTGGTTTCCATCAGTACTATGGCACATGAGTCAGAGGGCATTTTGGTAAATGCACATCAAAACTTACGCGCACACGAGTACACAACTAAAAGCCATGAGATTACAGGGTTATTTTTGCATTTCATGAGATCTTTTAATAATCAGAATAATTCTTGTGTAGAACCTATATGTGATTTATTTATTTATTTATTCACAACAAATTAAATGATACAAGTTACCTTCACCCAACCAATAAGAGTGTTACTGTCTGTCTGTGTCTTTTGGTTAGTACCAAAGGCTCTACACGCACGTGTGTGTGTGTATATATATATGGTGTTTCTGGATTTAAAAATACTGAAAAAAAGGGAAAAAAAAAAATTTGGTGATGGTATTTTCTCAACCAAGCTCTTCCTTGCTCTTTGGCTGATCGAAAGCGTTTGGCTGGAATGGTGGGATTGGAGGTAATTTATTTAGTTTCTTATTGGCAAACACCATTTGCACCTAAACTTATCACTCTTTCTCAAACTGCAAAATGCACCTAAGCTCAATCTTATTCGGGTTCACTATCTAAATCTAATACGTAAAGTTGGTAATATGATTATATGAGTAGGTTTGTGGATTGTATATGTAGATTGGCTTGTCATAGGTTGCAGATTGTGTGGCCGGTAGGGTGGTATATGGGTTGGACATCATCCTTAGTTGGTGCTTGATCCAATGTGTAGTTTGGGATGGCTCAATACCCAAGTGCTTGGATAGGATTTGGCTTGATTGATATTAAAATCTTTTTCATGAATTTTTTTTTTGAAAAATATATAAAATATTGTCTTACAAAAAAAATATAATTGTTATATTTTAAAATATATTTTTTTTTATAAAACTAATATTAGAATCAAAAGTTTTTTAAAATTACGTATGATTAAAAATTTTCAATTATTTTTTACATGATATTAAGTTAAAAACAAGTTTTAAATTTTGAAACAGATTAAAAAATTGTAATGATAAGAAATGTCTAAAAAGATCATAAGAATAATACAGTTCATGATAACTCTCAATATCATAAAATAAAGGAAAAATATATCTTTTAATTCCTGTACTTTGTTCGTGTATTGCTATAGGTTTCTGTACTTTTTTTCGGTGTTTTGGATCCTTACACTTTTATTTTTTAATATTTTAAGTCTCTAAATGAACAAAGTGTAGGAACTTTGAATGAACGTAAAACATCAAAAAATAAAAGTGGAGAGATCTAAAACACTGAAAAAAGTACAAAGACCAAAATGTATATTTTTTCCAAATAAATATTATTTACAAAAAATATTTTAAAAAAACAAAAAGTGACACCTTTGGGCCTAGTTGGGTAGGGCAGAGTTTGAACTTTACTTGATGCTTGGCCTGAAACTTGACCTGATATGCCCAAATGGATTAAGCAGGGTTGGATTGATTGAGCTTTTGGACAACTTAAACAATCCTAATGACTAGGGTAATATAGCTAGCCTTTTGACAAGTTGGGTTGTCAGCCCACTTTCTTTTTTTTTTTTTAAACATTCTTAGGTTGAATTACAATTTTTTCTAAATTAAATTTAGGATGTTTCTATAGTTTTATGAAGTTATATGATTAAATCAACTTCAAAACTTACAAATGTAAGTGTGCAACATATTTTACATAATTATTCTATCAATATAAAAATGATAAATTAATACAAAATGAAAAATAAACAATGAAACTTAGCTCTTAACCTAAAAAAAATGTTATACAAATAAATGTAAAATTATAATGACTTTTTATACATTAGAAGTGAAATAAAAAAAATCATAAAAGGACCAACTTGTGAGTTAGGCAGAGCAGCCATTTTTTTGGCAGGTTAGGCAAGGAATGATAAATTGGCCTATCTTTTTTAAATGGGTTGGAATTGCCAACCTAACTCCGAGCCGTCTTTGTGGTGACTTGGTCCACTGAGTTTAGATTAAGCTATTGAAAGAAGAAAACTATTTAAAAATAATTTTATTTATTAACGGAAAGTAAAATTCAGTTCGTTCAAAAATATTTTCTGAAGAAATAATATCATGATCGAATTTTAAAAGTTGTGTTATTATTTTAAAATTTTTGAATACCCAATATAATTATATGTTACCTTTACATAATATTAATATCTTTTGGCCGACGTACACACTATTAATTTTAAAATCAATTTTATATTCAAAAAATAAAATGAAAGGACTAGAGTAATTCGCTTTTGCCAAGTATATATTTTGTTTCCTAGATACAAGGACTCCCAAATGAATTTTCTTTTTGTTTGTGTTTTATTTTTACAATTTTTTTCTGTTAAAATTTATTTTTATTATTAAAATGAGGGGTATAATTTTGTGACAATTTAGTTAAATAAATTTATAATTTAGTTTTTATAGTTTTGTCTTAGTTTGACTGGTCCATATAATTTTAGCTTGTTTTAAAATCTTATTCCTGAATTTTGATTCCACGTCATTTAAAATGTTAGTTCATATATTCAAAAAAATAAAATAAAATTATAAAGACTAGAGTTATTGTTAAAATTTTAAGAACTGACATTTTAGAATTAAAGCTATATGGGCAGGGTGGGTAGAGTCGAAGTTGTAGCCAAGTCAATGATAATATGCTATAGGGACCAAATTAAATTATTAATTTTCCCAACATTTTTTTAACTTCTATAACTGGTTTCTTTAATTTTTTTTCCTTACACTATTCATTAATAATATACATGACTTAACAAGGATATTCGGGAATTAATCTATCTTCTCCCTATTTATTTAGGTTACTTCTTATATATAAATATTAAATTGTAAAATATTATGTCAGATCAGAGTGACTTTGATCTCAACGACCTCAACTCATAATTAATTAATTTTAATGTGATTTAAGGGAAGGGTCAAAAGTCATTTTTTATCAGTAAACATCTAATTTATATATAACAACGTCCACACACTTTGATTAAACATCCTATGCTATAAATACTGAGTTTGATTATTTCTTATATTTGCAAGCAAGCAATATTATGTTATATAACGTAATAATCAATTCATAACTGTTTCAGCTTTGTAGATTATTAATTTGATCAGAGACAATAATCAACAGAAGCTGCAAATTTGGGGATTATGAGGAACATATTGGATTTATTCGTAGTCTCTTTGATGGCAAATCTGAATTTTCTGTTGCTTACAGCAATTGGTGCAATTCTAGCTCTCCAACGTTTTAACATCCTCGGGCCTGAAGCAACTAAGCACATCAATATTGTAGGCCTCTTCTTCACACCATTTTTTGTTTTTTATTTTAATTTATTTTGGATTTTCAATAATCTTTATCGATATGAAATATAAAAGGGAGAATGACAATCAAGTAAGGAAATTGATAGCAGTTAGGTGGATGGGCAAAATTTTCTGAAAAGTAAATTATAAATATTGACTTAGAACTTAACTTTTCTTCATTTCTCTTGTCTTTATCTTCTTCATTTCCCAACTCAACCCTTTAATTTATTTTTTTAATATTTTAATATTTTAATTATTTTAATTATTTTAATTTTTTTATTATAATCCTAAACCTTGAATTGTAGCTTAGATGAAATTAGTTATATTGAAATTTATTTATTTATTTTTCATAAACTTCACATTTTAATAATAATTTTATGAAACATTCAATGTTAACCATTTAAAAATAAACCCAGGGTTGAGATGAGCAATGGAGAGGATGTGTAGAGAGGAGAAAGGGAGAGAAAAGCTTATTTATTTGTCACTATATATAAGGAGTGCCATGATAATTTTGAGTAACTATATAATTTTTTCTTTATTGTCTTGAAAAGGAGAAAATATATCAATTGTATGTTTTATCTACCACCATGATATTATAAGATTATAATATTATTAAGGGTAAAATTAAAAAACAAAAACATGTGTGGTTTTATGTGCAATTAAATAATAACTTTTATTAATTGGTATGTGAGATTGGTTAAAATATCTTATCTATAGAGATAAAGAGAATATATTTAAAAATTAAATTTTTTATTTATAAGTAAAACTTTTAAATCTACAACTGTTTGAAGTATTTATGACTTATTTTTTTTAAAGAATTTTATCAACGACCTAATTATTATTAATTCCCTCTTTTATGAGTTCACGTCATTCTCCATAAAAAACATCTAAGAATCCTAAGGGCTCGTTTGTTTAAAATTTAAAAAAGTAATTTTTAGGCAATTTATAGATTTTATAAAAAATATTTATTTTGTAGATATTTTATAAAAATCAAACATTATTTTATGTTTAGTTACAATAATAAAAAAATAATTATTAGTTAGTTATTTTTAAATTTTATGATATCTTCCTTATTTTTGTTTTATAAAAATAATTTATTGTTACATTATTTTAAAATTTTATGATATCTTCACATATTCCATCTCTTTAAAAACTCTCTCTCATTTACCATATTGAATTATTTTTAGAAGCTATTTAAAATAATTAAAAATATGTTTTTTTAAAAAAGTTTAAACAAACATAATAAAAACTTACAAAATAAATTTTTTTAAACAATAAGTAATTTCTTTATGAAATAAGCTAAAACAAATGGGTTCCTATTGTTCATAAATTATGAAGTGCAATTCATTTCAAATATTTTGCAATACTCTATGAGAAAACATGGTAATAATGCAATGAACAAATAATAATTAATATGTGTTGGATTTCAACAGGCATCATTCTATGTGTTCAATCCGCACTGTATGTAAGCAACCTAGCTGAAACAATAACACGCAAAAACGTGGCAATGTTGTGAGTTTATATAACTTGTTTAATTAATTTCATCTAAGTAATTAAAATAATTGATTATATATATTTAACTTGATTTGATCATATATGTGAAATTAATAAAAATGTGTATGTGTGTGTGTGTAGGTGGTTCATGCCACTCAATGTTCTCATGTCATATGCTATTGGGTCAATACTTGGTTGGATGCTTCTCAAAGTGGTTCAAGTTCCTCGTACTCTCAGAGGACTCGTCTTTGGTTGTTGTGTTTCCGGTAATACATTATTTAATTTGATTATTAAGTACCTAAACATGTACATATAAATCTGTGACATTTATTAATGGAAAAATTACATACAGGTCCTGTAGAGTTGATTTATTTATAAATAAGACTTGTAAAATTTAAAAACCACAATTAGATCTATTAAGATTTGAATGCAACTTGAAATTTGGATAAAAAATAATAATATCCCTATTAAACATATATATATAGTATGTATGTATGTATATTACATTAGTTAAATAATTTATAACTATTTTTATCATTAATTTACAACTATAAATTTAACTTTTTACAGCTGTAACTTTATATATCTAATAATTAAATTGATTAGTTTAACTATTGAATATGTGAAATTGCAATTGTAAAAATTTAAAATTATAGTTTTAAATTATTAATAAAATAGTTATAAATAAATAATGTTAAACTTTGTTAATAATACATGATTGTTTAACTATTAGATGTGTGAAATTATAATTATAAAAAATTAAAATTTATTTATAAATTATTGATGATGCATTTATAAATTAATTATTTGATTGATATATATAAGTTTAATAGAGACATTATTATCTTTATAATCTAATTTTAAATTACATTTAGGTCTCAAGAGACCCAGCTGTGGTTTTAGAATTTTGTGAGACTTATTTATAAATAAACTTGCTTCATGAGACCTATAAGTAATGTTTCAATAATTAATTCTTTTCTATTTAAATTTTGAATTAAGTTCCTGTACAAGTGTTTATTAAAAATTTGTTAATATCTGAAGTTTAAAAATTCTTGAATCTTTCCTTTTAAAGAATAAATTTAGAATTAAGTACATGATTTTTATAACCCAAATTTATATAATTAAATTATGTCTCTTGAATAATTTTTTGTACATATAAAATTTTCATAAAAATATTAATAAAAATGTATAAATTTTATTAAATCAAATTTTAATTTCTTCTTTTTTCCAAAAGTATTAAATCAAAGATAAATTTTAAAATTTCTTTTTAGATAGTTAATCATTACTCATTAATAATTTTATCCTTATGAGATTAACATATTTAATCGATTAAACTATAAGAACTTGATTGAAACAAAATAAATTATAGGGACTTAATTTAAAATTAAAAAAATATAATAACATGCAGATTAATTTTTCCATAACGGTTAGTTTGTTTTTTTAATATTTTTTGTATTTTTGTGTTCATATATATATATATATACACACACACTATATGATTCATAAAACAGGGAACATAGGGACGTTAATGCTGGTTTTAGTCACATCAATATGTAAGGAAAAGGGGAATCCATTTGGAGATGAAAGCGTTTGTAAAGATCAAGCCTTGGCCTATGCTTCTCTATCTTTGGCTGTATGTCTTCCTTCTCTCTTAATTTAATTTCTTCATTTCACTAATTAGCTAATAATACATTAGTCCCTCTCTAATTTAATTTTTCGGTTCTCTGTCATATTTAATTACTATATTTTATATGCATCTGGAGAGAACATTACCCAAATTTTTACTAGTGTTTTTATACTATTTGTGTAATTTTTACTTCACAAAGTATCTATAATGTCCATATGTATTAAATCATAATATATTTCTAAATAAAATCACACATACTAATTAAGTTTATTAAATATAATTTATAAATTTATTTTTTCAAAATAAAACTATAAATTTAAAAAATATCATTTATTTAATACTCCATTTGTAAAAGAATAATATTAAAGATAGAGAATACTTCCTCTGTTTCTAAATATAAGAAAAAAAAATAACTCATATGATTTAAGAAAATTAGTTAAATATAATAATTATGTCTAAAAATTTAAAAACTGGACTAAATTATCACTGTAATTAATGAAACAAATTGTTTCCAGTGAAAATAAATATTAACTTTATGAGGAATAATTTCAAAAAAAACATGATAAGTGTTTCAGAACTTGTAATTTTGTTTATAAATAAAAACCTTGTAAAATTGATTTATTTGCAAATAAGTCTTATGAAATTCAAAAACCACAATTAGATTCTTTGGGATTTGAGTATAATTCGAATTTGAGTCAAATAATTTATAACTGTTTCATCTAGTAATTTATAACTATAACTTTAACTTTTTATAATTATAATTTCATATATTCAATAATTAATCTAATGATATGTGGAGTACTTACTATTGTAAAAAGTTAAAATTATAATTGTAAATTAATTATTTGACTAACGTAATGCATATTTTATACCGGCATTATTATATTTACAACATAATTTTAAATTAAATTTAGGTCCCAAGAGACTTGGCTGTAATTTTTAGATTTTGTGAGATTTATTTATGAATAAATTTACTCTACAAGACCTATATGTAATTTTTCCTATTAAAATAGAATCATTAATCAAATATTTTTTTAAGTGTCTTATATTTTGAGATGTCAAAATGCATGCACTTGTGTATCTATGTATATTTTATAAGATCATAGTTAAATTCAGATTTCACTTCTTACGTGAGGATGTTACTGGTAAATAATTAATCACTACTCGTAGATAGCTTTATAAAGCTACATACATACATACATACATACATACGTATAAAGAATAAATCAATTAGTGTGGCATCACAAATATGAATATCTATGAGATTAGCATTCATATAGCATTTCAGATACATATGATGAGGCATATCTCCATGTGAACTTGTTAAAAAAAAAAAAAAACAAGACTACGTGTAGACATTTTTTCTTACTACTGAGAAAAAACACATGAATGATCAGATAGGGGGCATATACTTCTGGTCATATGTATACAACGTGGTTCGGATAGTTCCAAGTAAGATCTGCAACATTGATTCTGACCATGGTCCTAATCCTACTCCTCCAATATTGCCTTCTTCAGTACCCAAAAAAAAGGTTATTTATTTATATATTCATTAATTTCACCTGAAATATATTAATTTCTTTACTTTCTTACAACACATCATGCAAATGAAATTAATTATTTACTCTTGCAATTTTCCTATGATAGGTGAGAAAATGCGTAGAAGACATGAGCTTACACCTCAAGTCTCTTGTTTCCCCATCAAACATCGGAGTTGTAGGACCTCCTCCACTCAATGCTGATATATTATACCTTGCATTTTTATTACAATTACAAAACTGAATATCATATTTAATTTGGTTATAAGTCAATCTCTCTCTCTCTCTCTCTCTCTCTATATATATATATATATATGCAGATTGTGGGGTTAACGATTGGGATAACCCCTCTTCTTCGGAAGGCTTTCATTGGTTCCAGTGCTCCTCTCCATATTCTTCATGACACCGCTTCTTTGCTTGGGTAATTATAATTTATCCTTAAAATAATTCATTTAGTGTTACTGGAGGCTTTACCCACTACTTTTTTTGAGTACATTGGGTAAGTAAAACATTATTTCAAGTAAGGTTGAAGCCGCCATGGACCTGTCATAAAAAGGGATGAGCAAAGGGTTATATTGGCAAGTTTTCCACACACTTTTGATGGGGCTTGGGAGGAGGCATACTAATTAGAGGCTCCAAGCACTCATATGATGTTTTCTTTATTTCAAGCTAAGCCAAGTTCATAGAGTTTGAGTGTATGTATATGTTGAATTCAACTTGGAAATTAAATAAACACCATCCTGATGCTCATCTTTTATCTTTTATATATATATGAATACGCATGCTGAACACAAAATGATATGCATTAAAATGTGTAAGAGGTGTTACGTACCTTTCAGTCATTAATTTTTAATCTAACCTTGATGTTTTTCTTCAATAATGCATGCATATCATGCTTTCTAGCTTTTTGTTTCCCGTCATTGAATACAATGTTTGTGAGATCTGATTAAGAGCTAGATAGAAGCTGACATAACACGAAATATTAAAACATACTTAAATTACTATAACAAAAGTTAATTTGGTTGGTAACAAGGATTTGATTTACAACTCATAAGGTTGTGGGATCAAATCATGCTATTGATATGAGGACCTTATTGATAAATAATTTGTAAATATCTTTATAAGTGTTTATTGAACTTGAAGGCATGCTCTAGCCTTGATGAGCTCCTGAAACCTAACTCATCAAAAATTTTCCTTTTGTACAAAAAAAAAATTAAATACCCGAGGAGTTATGTGGCCTTGGTGTTGTTAATTATTTATTTATTTGGTTGCTTGCAGGGCTGCTTTCATTCCCACTATAACCTTGATAACTGGAGCAAATCTTCTCAAGGGTAATCATGCAAAACTACTTATTTTGTTACGTTTTGGTGTTATATAGAAGAATGAAAGCAGAAATGATCATATGCTTTAGAAAGTTTCTCCCAAGACACTTCTCAAACCAGTCCCAATGAACTGGTTCGGCTTTCTAAACCATAGATATCTAAACCAATTCCAGAACTGGTTTATAGAGTCATTTTCATCGTGCATGTTTAAAAAATAACATTTTTTGTACTAGTGAATTAACAGAGAGTGATGACTTTATATATAAATTTGATGAAGCAGGTTTGAGTAATGAGTCAGATTTGAAGTATTCAGCAATAGTATCAATAGGGATGATTCGGTTCATGATGATGCCCATAATTGGCGTAGCAATTGTGAAATGTGGGATTCGTCTTGGGATGATTCCATCAGATGAGCCTTTGTATCAGTTTGTTTTGCTGCTTCAGCATTCTGTCCCTCCAGTCATTAACATGAGTATGTAAATTAATTAATTAACTAATTTCATCAACTTCTATGAAATGATTGATTGATTAATGATTGTGAATTGAATAATATTTATTTGTTGGCAGCAACGGTAGTTCAGTTGAATGGAGTTGGAGAGAAGGAATGCTCAGTTATATTGCTAGCAACATATGTGGCAGCTCCAGTTGCTTTAACACTTTGGTCCACTTTCTTCATGTGGCTCGTGCTTGGTCAACATTTGTGACTCATTTCTATTAATTAATTCTTTTTTAAATGACTTAATTGCCTGAAATGAGAGAGAGCGAGATGGATACGATCAAACCTCAAACAAGATTTTTTTCAATAAAAATATATTTGTGCGCCATCAAAAAAATCAATCAAAAAGGGGGGAAAAACAGAGACACGTGTGTTTATTGCTTTGTTTGCGTGTGTATGCCATGATTGGTATAAGAAGCTATAAGTTCCATCATTTTAGCTTTTCAAGCAAACAACTTATAAGAAAGACTAGATTACCAATGGAAATTGAGCCTAGTGGAAAGAAACTAATCCTTCACAATGTGTTTATTGCTTTGTTTAATTTGTGTGCGCCATGCCATGATTGGTATAAGAAGCTATAAGTTCCATGATTTTAGCTCTTCAAGCTAAGAATTTATAAGAACTACTGGATTACTAATGGAAATTGAGTCTAGTGAAAAGAAATTAATCATTCACAATTTAATTTGAATCATATCAAGGATATGTACCCACATACATATTTAGCATTCAATCATGTCTTGAACAAGATTGCTTTTAATAAAATGATACACACACAAAATAAAAAAAACTATAGGATTAGTCCAAGGCGACCCTGAGAACTCATTATTGCCTTAAATTATTCTTATATTTATTGTTTTTATTTATGAAATTCATAACATCAATGAATATAATTGATGAGATGTATATACCACTTTGGTTAAGAATGAACAAAAAAACAACCCCATGCAGATGCAAAGGTAGACCGGGAAATTTGGTTCTTGTCAAATTAAACACTTATCCTAAATTTCTGTACTTATTTTGTTATGCAAGATCCATATTCAATGAAATTGTCAAATATGAAATGAACCTGTTTAAGTCAACAATCTTGACCGTCCAAGTGGGCACAAGTGAAATGCATCTTCCTAATTAATTAATCATTTATCTTCCACGGAATTGTTGGAACCCAAAGAAATTCATTGGTTATTTTTATCTTTTTTTTAAATGAATTTTTTTTGGGGCAAAAATTAAAAAAAAAGACTTTGATATATATATATATATATATATTATGAACTTTTTTTTGGGTGAAATATATAATATGAACTTTGTTATAACATGTCTAAATCAAACTTTGTTCTAGAAACGTGTATATTTTTATCTCCAACTATTAAGGCCCTGGTTGTTTAAGTTTTTTCATGAAAAAAATACTTATTTTATGAAATTTTAGGATGTTTATTTAAAATTTGGAAATAATTTTTTAAAAATTAAATATATTTCTAATTATTTTAAGGAGTTATTTTACATAGCTTTTGAAAACAATCTGATATGATAAATGAAATAGAATATCATAAAAAACGTAGATACGTAAAGATATAATAAAAATTTAAATTAACTAAATAAAAATTACTATTTATAAATAAAAATTCATGAAAATAATCAAACATAAAATAATGGTTGATTTTTATAAAATATAAAAAAATTTCAATCTCTAAAATATCTAAAAATTACTTACTTTTTAATCTTAAATTAATGAGCCCTAAAAAGGCAAAACCAAAATCGATTAGTTTTCTTCCAATTGCCGATACTTGTAATTCTAATAAGTTATTCTTCAAAGCAATTGCAACCTCCCATCTTTTTGTCATTGAAGTATGCCCACAAAGATAAGAAAAAGTAACTAATGAAACAAAATCAATAAAAGTATCAAGCTATAATCTTTTTCTTGTTTGACTCTTCAAATTGTCGGTGTGTGTGCATTTTGGGCACCAAAAAAATTGTCCGTTTGCATTTAAATGAGAAAAATTAAAGTCAAAGACAAAAAGAGAATTAATTTTAATTATATCCTCATATATGTATTCTTTACACGTGCATACCCCTTCACTCCGCGCATTGATTTTTCTTTCTTGATTAGTTAAAACCAATAAGAATTTTATCAATTCCTTATGAACATTTTATTCATGGATATAAGAAACCAAAACACACAACGTGCAAATTGACATTCAGCTACAATAACGTTTCATATGTCTCTGGGTGACTTTGGGCTTATTTTATATGAATTACTTTTTGAATTTAATTTTAAATATTTTAATTATAATTTTTAAATTTTAAAAATATTTTTTTAATCATTTTGAAAATAATAATGATACCAGTATTTTTGGGTGAAAGTATTACTAATTTTTAAAATTGAAATATGATAAATTTTATATAACTATCTAACTAAGTCAGATTCAAGCATTGTCAAAGTTTAATAAGTGCCAGCACATCTATTTTTATTTTAAATTTTGAGTATATAAACGAAACAAAATCAACACAAGTATAAGGCTACAACATTTTCTTGTTTGACTCTTCAAATTGTCTATGTATACACACACACACAAATGCGATTAAGTCAAGATAATTGAGAGATCAATTAATTTTGGAGATATCTCTTATGTATTTTTCTTTAGAAGAACATGAATGAGTACACAGGACTCAATCACTCTACATATTTTCCATTCTAACAATTAGTTAAAACCGGTAAGAATTTTATCAATTCCTTAATGAACTTTTCTTCATGGACAGATACGAAACCTCATAATTAAGAGGCAACGTGCAAGCTGACATTATATTAAAAAAAATATTTTATGCCTTGGTAAATTTTTGGGCTTCTTTTTTCATATATGGTGGTATTTTGTAAAGAAAGTCACGATCGAAGGGATAACTTGTAAGGAAAGAAACAAAATAGAATTGCGTATTTGTATATGCAAGGTTAAAATAAATTAATGAGAGTGGATTAAAAGTTAAAACTAATGCATTTAAAAATGGAACTTTACGTTGGTCGAAGTTCTAGGTATCGACAGAAAGATGACAAATAATTATAAATAATACCCTAATAAACACATAGCTCAGCCAGTAAGGGACTGTGTTAGCTTAATTAACGATCTTGAGTTCAAGTTTTGCGTACATAGTTGCATTAATTGTTTAATAAAAAATCTTGTTTTCTGACCAGACTTGATCTAAATTAGTCGAAATTGGAAGAATTTGGATATTGGGTCACAAGCCAATAATAATAAAAAAAAACCAAGAAGAAGAAGAAGAAGACAAATAATAAAACCTACACTGAAACATCAAATTTACTGTGACAATTTCTAATTGTGCTTTTAGAAGGAGAGGGTCGAAGGTCACTTTCGATTCATTCAGCTCAAATAGAAAATTTCAAGTTAGGGAAAACATAGTAAAAGATTAGCTGTAATTAGTTTTTGGTTTGGTGGCTAGTTAACGCACAACTTGTTCGTACTGAATTCTCGGTTAAAATAATATTTGATCTCTTAATTTTATTTATCAGTTTTAATTAGATTAGTCTTTTATGTTTAGAAAGTCACAAAATAATTTCATAAATGAATTTGAAGCATGCATTTTCAAATATTCTCTCAAATTTTAAATTCAAGGAAGATTTTTAATATACACCCACATAGGGAGAATATTTTCACTCTTTTTCCGTTCCTTTTCAAAGAAAAGTGGGCAGAAGAATGGAGAAAAATTCTGACTGATACAATAATACGAAATACATTATTCATAATATGGCCGTGCAAAATACATGAAAATACGTGTATTATAGACTATACTGTAACTGTTAATTTGAATTTTAAACAATTATTAATATTAGTTTTCCATATGGGAAAGTTAAATTATATCATGAGCCGATCCATTGTGGGCACGGTGTGGTCGATATATCAGATATCCGGGCCCGGATCCTCTCCTCATCCCTTTTCTTATTTTCTTCTCCTCATCCTCATCTCCACTCTGAAATAGTAAAATGAATATTATCATATAAAAATAAAAACAAATTTAAACTGTTAAAATTTAACCTGCACAGTTGTATATTGTTATTATTTTTTTTTAAATTAAACATTTTTATTTATTTTATTGCAGTTATAAACTATCTAGATTAAATTTTAATAGTTTAAAATTATTTATTTATTTTTTAATAAAATATTATGACGATTGTTTTGTAAAATAATTGAATCTGAACCTTTTATTTTTTATTTTTTAATCAAAGGTGGAGATGGGGATGAGGAGAAGAAAAGGAGAGAAAGGATTAGGAGAGGATCTCCTTCCCAAATATCCTTACGTAAAAAGTAAATAAAATTAAGATATAATATTATATATGTATATAATAGAATATTACTTTGAACTAAATTATATAACAAAATGACGATGAAATTTTTAGCCTCTTCAATAAGCCTTATTCATCGATTTGGTCAGTTAAGTTTGCTTCAATTATTAATTTAATCCTTATTATTTGAAGAAGTTTGTTAAAATTTATGAAATAGGTTATGGAATATTGAATTGGCAACCATGATGATTAATGAAAAACAAGGTAATTATTAGGCAGTGAAAATAATAGACTTAGAAATTTTAAAAAGTAAAAACAAAAACTCAACATTTGTACTAAATTGTTAAAAATTAAATTCAGTTGAGGAGCAATTTGTTCTCATTTAATTACATATATACATGTCATGTCATTAATAATAGGAAAATACAATTATTATTATTAGTTCCTATAGTTTTTTTTAAATTTATTTTTAATTCTTGCAGTTTTTTTTGTGTTTTTAGCCCTTATAAAACTACAGGAACTAAAAATACTGCAAATACTGAAAAAAATATATAGGGACTAAAGGTAGAACCTGATGAAACTATAGGAACCAATAATTATATTTTTTCCTTGATAAATGTTACACGTCAGATTAATTTTGTGAGCCAATTTATGTTTTAAAATTTAAAGGACTAAGGTGATAATAAAAAATTGCAAGAGGTCATATCAATAAAAATTAAACTTGAGAGATAGATTCAAGAAATAAGACAGATTTACCAGGAAAAAAAAAAAGAAAAGAAAAGCGAGATTTAAGAAAGAAGACAGTAAACTTTCATTATCCCATATAATATATTTACATGTTACATTATCACTTCGACTTAGGGTCTAGAGAATGTTTACGTTGGGTACATAATTCCCACCAACCGAATAGATGTTAGTTGTATCTTTCTTTGACTCTTCACAATACTTTAAACTCGTCATCAATCTGACCCAAAAAATTAAAAAAAAAAAAAACATCATCAATCAATCATAACGCATTACTTGTTCTTTCGACTTTTCTTATATAAGGCCTACTTCTCAGTCTCTCAGTCCCACCCATATCTCTACCACCCTCCATTTTTTTTATCTCTATCAAGAAAACAGAACAATTATTATTAGTTTTCAACAATAACAATGGCACCTGCGAGACCTTGTTCCTTTGGTTTGAATCATAATAATAATACTCTTGGCCTTCTTCTTCTACTTCTTGTTCTACTTCTCAGTAAATCATCATTTGAGGCTTCTGAACTGAGACTTGATTACTATGCGTCGTCTTGCCCTACTGTGTTTGATGTTATTCGCAAGGAAATGGAGTGTGCTGTGCAATCTGATCCTCGTAATGCAGCCATGGTTCTTCGTCTTCACTTCCATGACTGTTTTGTCCAGGTCTGCTTCCTTCTTCACTGCTTATCATTTCATTAACAAATATACATACATATATATGTATGTATATATTAGTAAGTGTGTATTCAGAAAGATATATATATATATATATAGAGAGAGAGAGAGAGAGAGATTGCATGTTTAAAACATGCATGCATGGGTTAAGATATATGGAGAGATCAGGTTAAACTCTCTTTAGGATATATTCACTCTAGATTTATATTCTATAAAGTTCATGACTAGAGGAATATAAGAAGATTGATTATATGGAATGCACGTTCAAAAAAAAAAAAGGTCTTTTCTCCATATCCATTTGAGATTTCAATAAAATTTTATATTTGCTGTTGAGAACTTATAGAGTTAATTGCTAATAGTTTTGAACCCTATAACTAGAGTTAAAAAAAAAAAACAAAAGAAAAGAAAACCAAAGAGGATATTTATAGAAGTTTTTAGACAAGACATATTTTTTAACAATATTTTCAAAGCCTTAGTTGTTGACAGAATATAATGGCATCATGTAATTCATATAATCAATTTCACTTATTGAAAAATGTTTGTTATTGCTGTTGCTACTATTGTCATTGAGGGCTTAAGACAACCTTCATCCTTTTTATAAATAGTGAAAAATAATCATAATTTACGCGCGCACACAAACATAATTCATATATAGTTTACCTTGTTACAGATTTTGAGATGCAGCCATAAATAATTGAAAATTTCTTAACTTTGATGCTCGAGCTTTCTGTAAATCTAGCAATAAAATATCGGAATCTCGACTCTTTATGAAAAAAATTTCATAAGACAGGACTAAAATACTTTGATTTCGTGTTTTTATAAAGATGATCATCCTTTATTATACATGTGAATTTGGATTTTAATATGAAATTTCAATTTTTCTAATTAATATTATTTATTCAACAAATTTGATTGATTGATAGGAGTTGATTTTTTGTTACGATAAATTAACGAAACAATAGCCGGTCAAGTTGGTCCCCACAGTATAGTAATCTGATTATTTAATTGTGAGACATAATATATAAATAAATATATATATATATATATATATTATATGGCACACTTTAGTTGGTATTTATTGAGGTGTTTATGCTTCACGAGCCATATCGTTCTTTGACCTTCATGCATGCTTATAGGTATAGAATATATGTTTCATACGACGGTACTAGGATTAGGTGCGAGCACACAAGGATTTCAGGTTATTGAGTTTCTATATACGTACTTAGATATACTTTTTATTCTTTAATTTTATATAAAATTTTAATTTAATTTTTTAATTTTATAAAATATATTTTTAGTCCTTTAATTCTATCATTGATAGTTTTAAATAATTATTATTTTTCCTGTCAATCTTTGTTATTTTTTACAAAAAATAAATTTAATAAATCAACATGTAAGAATATTTTATCAATATTTAAAAGTTTAATGTAAAAAATTTTTTATAATAAAATTAATGATATTAAGATTAAAAGACTGCAAATACACTTCATAAATTTAAGAGATTAAATAAAACTTTATATAAAATTAAAAAATATAAAGTTAGAAAATTAAAAGTATATTTTAGCCTATTCTAAGATAAGAGGCTTTCAAACATGATGACGATTGTTTACGCTTTCTTCACAACTAACACACGATCTTTAATAAAAAACATATATATAGTTATAATTTAATGAGAATATATGATATGGTGGAATGGAATGAAATATAGGGATGCGATGGATCAGTTTTGCTTGACGATACAGTGACTCTGAAAGGAGAAAAGAAAGCCTCCACCAACATTCACTCTCTTAAAGGCTTCGATCTGATTGACAGAATCAAGAACATGGTCGAATCTGACTGCCCCGGCATTGTCTCTTGTGCTGATCTTCTCACCATTGCTGCTAGAGACGCTGTCATTCTGGTACATATACATACATACATACATATATATAAGCATCACTTTTTATTTGATAGTTTCAATAAATGAAAATATTGATGTTGTAGGTTGGTGGACCTTACTGGGATGTTCCTGTGGGAAGGAAAGATTCTAAAAGTGCAAGTTTTGTACTTGCCAACACTAACCTTCCAAATCCAGATGACAGCCTTCTCTCCATCATTTCCAAGTTTCTCTATCAAGGCCTTTCAGTCACTGATATGGTAGCCCTTTCAGGTAGTGTATATCAATCACCATTATGAGTAACAGATAGAGAGTAACATGATGAGAAAGTATGATATTAACAATGTTTTCTTGTATTGCTCTTTTTTTGTATGACTTCATGATTGGAAAGTATTCCTTCCAGTCTTATTTCTAAGCTGTTTGAGACACTTTTCATGTGTTTTAAGAAAAATTATGATGTTGCTTTATTTTTTTTAAAACAAAAAACATCACAACTTCTAAATTATACTCTTATTAATTAAAGAAATATAATGAGTCACCTTATTATTCATGCAAATGCTTTTTTAAATCAAAAGGTAAAATTTAAAAAAATGTTTCATATTTTTCTATTACTTTTCATTTTTCTAGAACTCTTTATAAATATGACCAGAGTATAGCATCGACCCAATGATCACCAAGTTAAATTCTCAACTTCAAGTTTCAAAAAAGAGAATTAATGATAGTTAAAATTTCATCGATTCATACAGTTGTAGTCTTGCAAATAGAAACCCCAATTGCAAATTAAGAATTACATTTAGAATTAAATGTCTCATTTATAATTATTTAAATCGATATTTACAATTTATTTTTCACAAATTTTTATCCAAGATCTAATTCTCATTAATTCCCAGAGACTTACTCATTCTCCCGTTTAGAAATCCAGTAACTTTAGAGAATTCACAAATCTTCACCACTAAACTCTTCATACCTTGTTATTTTCTGATCACAAAACCTACCTTATTCAGGAGCTCATACAATCGGCATGGCACGGTGTTCAAGTTTCCGATCGAGGATTTATGGCGACTTTGAAGCGACTTCCGAGAAAGACAGCACCTCGGAGACTCACCTGAGAGATCTGAGATCCATATGTCCACCATCATCAAAGGGATCATCATCAGACAATAACGTAACAGCAATGGACTACGTCACCCCTGACCTCTTTGATAATTCTTTCTACCACTTGCTTCTGAAGGGCCAGGGATTGCTTAACTCAGATCAAGAACTGTATTCGAGTGTGTTTGGGATTCAAACAAAAGAGCTCGTGAAGAAGTATGCTTTGGACCCTCTTGCTTTTTTCCAGCAATTCTCAGATTCGATGGTGAAGATGGGGAATATTCTGAACCCAGAAAGCTCTGTTCATGGAGAAGTCAGGAAGAATTGCAGATTTATTAACACTTGAAGCTAAGTTAAATTTTGTGAGACTGGTTCGTGTTTTGTTTGTTGTTCAATAACCACAAAGAAAAATGTTATTTGTGTTATTTCTGTGTTGTGAGAGGTGATATTAATTAGCAAGACCCTGTAAAATGAGAAAGTCGGAAAAGATGAACTTCAAAATTGTTACTTTTTCACCCAATTTAATTTAAATATTTATACAAGTTGTCCTGAGGTATATTGTAACACCTTTTTTTTTTCCCGGCCGAATTGCAAAGCCTTTTCATTTTTAATTTTGCTCCGGTATTCCAGATTTTTGACTTCAAATATTCCAGTTGACATGCACTTCTGTGCATATTTCCCACCAGAAATTTAATCTAATCATTGCTCGTGACCTTAACTTATATTGACAAATTTCATGAACATGAGCTTCGGTATTGTTCACTTGGGCTGTGGACTGAGAAATTTGGACTACTACAACACAAGTAAGTGATTTTACAGCCCAAAGCAAAGTGCAAAAGGGATTCAAGAAAAGAGTGGATCTGAAAAGATTTTTCTTTCTTGTAAATTGATAATGTTTTAAGAAAAAAGTGTGGTCGGGAAACAGGTCCAAAAAAAAAACAAGAAGAAGAAGACTGGTTCAATTCTTCCTTTGTCAACTAATTAGTTATTTCTTTACCCAAATTCAAACCAAACTTTATGTCACTTTGGAATCTGACTTTGTCATGATTTCCAATTTCCATTCAACTGCACCCATTCTTCAACATAAAACAAAATATTTAACTGCCCATTTGGGACACATAATAGGTTCAACATGACCCATCTTTATATATATTTTTCCTTATTTAATTTCAAATGATTTAATAATTGAATGTCATGCTAAGCTCAGAGTAATTCAAGTCTATGAATTTTCACATTAGTAGCATTTTTAAAGCACATGATAAACTTAGTATAGGGAATGAGAAGGGTACTTGGTTCATTGATCAAAAGACGTAAACTAGCTTATTTTGAGCTCTCGAGATAGAGTTTTGAGATATGCCATCATGTTAAACAAGCATCCTCTAGGTACTTGTGAGATGTCGTTGGTAATAATGATGCCACATAGGGGATTTGGATTAATCAAAATGGATGATGGTAATACCCCTAAGTTTTTCAAGGTATTGAGTAGTGGAATAAAAAAAGGAAAATTTCACTAAGGGCCCCTTGATCGTAGATATTAAAAAAAAAGACTTTAGAAATTTTGATATATCACTGCAAGGCTAGGGCTTTTATTTAATATCAAATGTCAAAGCCAAATGACAATATTGCCCCTCATTGTAAGAAAAAAGAAAAATTGTTCATAACTCAAACACGTCTTGCTAATTGCAAACACACCACATAGAGGACGACAAGGCATGTAGTAGCTTTTTCAATCTTTTAAATTTGAAGATCAGTGACACCTTTGTCACCGGAGTTCCTACTTAAGAATCTCATTTAACCTCATAGCTTCTTTTGGTTAGTGTTGTTCTTTCCCTCAACTTGGATGTAGAAGAGGGTTCCGTTGAGCATTTGACGGAAGAAGAGCCGTAGGTAACTATGAAAATTGCTAGAAGCACAATGCATGTAAGTTAATTATCTCTTGATTTTGATAGTCGTTGGTGAAATTTCTATTTCAAATTGGAAAAATGGTGAAAGTTAATCTCTTGATTTTATAAATCATCTTTTGTCAGAAATCCTGTTCAAAAGTTAAGTAAAATTTTAATTGAGGTGTATCGTTATAAATCAATGTAGTTACAATTAGCTAAGTCATGTTGTACATTGCCTAAACAATAGTTGTTAAGTAGCCTACTTGAATTTGGGGCTTTATTCGTACTTTATAGACTTAGTACTATATGCTTTATCTAATTGCTAGTCCATCTGTAAGCAATGAGGTAGTGAAAGTATTAGAGTTCATTGGCAACAGTTGGGATAAATTTGATAGGGCAACTCTTGTGCTGGATGAGTTGACCAAAGAGATGGAGAAGTACCAACAATTGTTAAAGTCAAGTCATCCCAAGGGCATAAGAAACATTAGTGGCGGTGTGTACTTGTTAGTGGCATGTATAAAGACTTATTCATTCCCTAATGTTTAGTTGTTGATCCCCTCACTACAATTATTTATTTGGCACTGTTTAACTTGTTTCTATGCAGCTTTTTTTTGTTGCAAAAATTCTCCTTAGTTGAACAAGGCGGATTTTATGATGTACAAGTAGTCAATGAGTGGACAAAGCAACGAGTTAATGATAGAATTAACCTTGAGAAGAGAAGCTCACAAATGGGATTTTACAATTCCATTGGATAGGAACTACTAAAAGAACTCCAAACACAATGCCATGCTGCAACTCTTTGTAAGTGACAACGCCAAGAAGAGGTAAAGTTGAATTACTTATTCCAATTATTAACAATGTCAATGTTATAACTTTTAGCATGTTATTGTTGTCATGAAATTATTTGAAATTGTTTTTTTATATATGAACAAGTTATTAGATAGGAATGAATCAATTGTTTATATTCATTTGCAATTGCGTTTAAAAAGAAAAATGAACTATAAATATGTAAATCTATGTAAACTTAGAGTATTGTAATGAACAAGTTAGGTAAGGAAATCAACAACATTTTGTAGGGCACACAGTAGGGTGACAAACAAGCCATTCAAATATGAAACCAATTTGGAATTTTTCCAACTTAGTGTTGTAGGATGATGAACCACACGTCGTAGAGTGACGAATAAGTCACTTGGAATTTTTTTAAGTTAGGTGAAATCTAAGCTCAAACCGGTAGAACTAGTATATATTGGTATGAATAACTCATATTGGTATAACAAAGGTTGTTACAGAAACCCACACTTGTAGCAAACAAGTGAGGTAGGAAAATTAACAAGATGTTGTAGGGTAATGAATCACACACTATAGGGTGACGCATAAGTTACTGAAATTTTTAAGTTAGGTGAGACTCAAACTCATACTGGTAGAACTAGTATATATCAATATGAATAAATCATAACGATATCAACACACCAATACTAATATAACAGAGGCTATTATAGAACCCACACTTGTAATGAACAAATAGGGTAGGAAAATTAATAAGATGTCGTAGGGTGATGAACCACAGCACTGCAGCGGTAGGGAGACGACAAGTCACTTGAACTTTTTTAAGTTAGGTGAAACCCAAACTTATAATGTAGAACTAGTACATATCAGTATACTTGTATCAAACATACTGATATTGTAATGTCCTCCTTAACATTACTAAGACAGAACACACAATATTATTATGATAACCAGGATTAGGTAATTACTTAAATAAGGTTATCATAATAGATAAGGGTTTAAAATCAAGTTAAAAAGTTAGGATCATAAGAAACCCTTTCTGAAAAGATGTCTAGGCTTAACCAATAGTTTAAAACATACAGGAAAAGACTAAGAAGCGTAGACAAAATTAATATCACATACAACATCAAATAAGGCAATTTGGACATTGCCCAAAATGCATCATTTTCCATGGAACATGTGTCATTCGTCACTGTAAATGGCACAGAGGGAGAAGTCCCTTATTATGCAGTGTGCTACGATGCACAAGCCCTGCACCATAGTGCATTGCTGCTATCATGATAGCACTTCTAGACCAATTTCTAGAGTATGTCGTTTTGCCATTTGATGTTTGATTTGAGATATTCAATTGTTCATATATAACTTTTTAAGCCACATAATTATTGGCATTGTTTTTCACCACAAAATTCCTTACCATTAAAAAGTCAAACACCTGGACACAAAATGACATTTTTTCTTTCAAAACTTACCTTAAGGTGCCCAAAGCCACCAACCAAGTACTAATAGCTTGGGACTACTTACACCAACTCAAATAGACCATAACGCACCTAATTAAATAGTCATATATCATAACATACATTCCAAACACAACTTGGCCTATAAAACCCCAATTCCACAATAATCAAAGGGTAGGTATAATTGCATAAAACAATACCCTAACCATTCACACAATTACAATCATCACATTAACAATATTTGCACTAGTATTTTGACCTTTTATAATAATTTCCAATGCATATATAATATCTTAGTTTGAAATACACCTAAAATAGCATAACTCATCATGCAAGTGCACTTGAAGAGTTGGCAATATATATAAATATTCAATTTAGTTACACCAAATACCAAGTAAAGAGCTATGTACACTAGCTCCCTAAATCCTTGGTAGTGTCCTTCCATTTGCCCTTAACAGAGCCTTCACTTATAAAATATGGCCATAGGGGTAAGTTGATGACTCAATAGTTAAATAATCTAATATATTCACTAATGCATTAAAATAACATATAAGTGTGTGAAGTGGAAAATAAAACAAGTCATTAGATATACACGAACATATAATTATACTATTCCATTTCATACAATGCATGATCAACATTCTCTATCTTATATCCTCTTCATTTTCTCCTACTGAATCTATGGGGTAAAAAAATAATAAGACCAAATCCATATGACTCAACTAGCAGAAGCTTACCAATCATGGGAGTCAACCTTGGCCAAAGATACCTTCACCCATTTTAGACCATAAATTCTACCTTCTAAAATATTTGGAGTATCGTATGTCCAATCTACCTCCAAAATAGTACTAAAACTTTAAACAATAAGGAATGAACATCAGGGCCTCCACAGTACTAGTATATCATATGAATTTCATACAATGTGCCTCTATAATACTAGGGTGAACTCCTACTTTTTCACAATGATCATGCTTATGCTATTTCAATCATACACATATTACACATCAGGAATACTCATCTAACAAGTTCTAATATTTAAATTATATCCAATTTTGCAATCATTTACAAATAAACATAAAAAGCGTTTAATCATAAAACAATACTTTAGTTCAATTCCACTTCATACAAGTTTTTCTAAAACATCAACCATTCAAACATAAATAATAATTTCCAATATATATATATATATATATATTCACAAAACTCATAGCTGCTCAAACACATAAGTAAAAGGACTAAATTATCTGATTACTTCAACCCTTTTTTCACAAAAAGGATTATTAAGGCAATTTAATCACCCCTTTAAATTCTGCTAGCTCAACACTGCTTGATCAATCTTTAATCTATAAGACTAAATACTATTTATCAATTATAACTCTAATTAACCACATTTTAGGCTAAATTTAGGTGCCCACACTACCCAAATCCAATCTTTGCCAATATCAACCTTTTCAACATAATTTATTATTTTTATCTAGCTCCCATAGGTTCAAATAACACCAAAACACTATCCACATTATTCCAAAAACTCAAATACTCACTTAAGATTTGTCCAAACCTTAGCTTAAAACTCAAATCACTTCAAAATTCTTAAACTAAGGTTTAGAAACTTGATTGAGAACCAACAACCTACCCTTCCCAAATATACTAAATTCTCACATTGAAATGAAAAGAAGTGGATAGGAAGTTTACCCAAGGTGTTGCTAGCTTAGAATGCCTTAAATTGCTTTGAAAGTGAAGCCCTAATAAAGTCAAACACCTCTTCCATCGTCCTTCTTGTTTTCTTCCTTTTCCTCCTTTTGTCTTGAATGTGCAAGACTAATAAATAAATTTTGATTTTTGCATATCCACCATAGCACATGGTGCATCTGTCACACCATATGGCACTATAAGGCTTGAACCAATTTTGGGCCTTACATGGTGCTCAATCTACTTGAAATTTAATCTAGCCCACTTTCAAGGCTAATTAATGATCCAAATGTCTCATTAGTATCTTGGAAAATAATCATTAATTACTTGAATTTACCAATTTTACCCTTGTTTACACTTAAATTTCTATGTTTAAAGTTTGAGGATGTTATAGGTATAATAAAGGCTATTATAGAAACCCACACAACATACCGATAGAACTAGTACATACTAGTATGAACTATACATACTAGTATATTAGAGACAAACTGGTATGACATGTATGTTTTTTCTGTCTTGATCTTTTAATCTCATGTGTTTCATTTAAAATTTACTTCCAATGCCTACTTTTCACACTAGTAAATTGATAAAACTTTTGTATGACTTTATATGTTACAAGAGGTTCCTCTGTCTCATTCTTATCCATATCTCAAAATGCTACCAAAATGAAACTCAAACTCTCTCAACTCGATAATCACCATTGCTTTAGCAAAATCAAATGCATTTCGTGATTATCTCTTAAACACTTTCTTAACCAAAATCCTCAATCTAATCACATAGGAAACCTCTCAAATTTATGATTCACTCTAATCTTATGTCCAACTCTTTGATGAAGATGGCTCTAGTGAAAACTACAGAGAAGTCACTTGCATATCAAGAAATCACTTCAAATGACTTTCATGAGGCTTGTAATCCTATTATGAAGAGAAAAAACGAGTGAAAGCATTTTGAAGAATAAAACTGAGGTGTTAGACAAAGTCAAATAAGTTTTTAGTGCTCGAAAGAAGTGAGAGAGAGAGAGAGAGGGAATGAGAGGTATAGAGTGTTCTCATGCTTCTGTCATTTTCTTCCACTGCGTTCCTTCCTTAGACTTCAAGTTTTCTTTTTTCTTACAATGAGGGAAAATATAGTCATTTGGCTTTTATTTTAATATCAAATCAAAGCCCTTACCTTGCAGTAAAATATTATGATTTTTGGGTCTCCTTTTTTAATAACTATAGTTAAGGGGTTCTTAGTGAAATTTTCTCATAAAAAAACTCAATGTAAGGATATCAATATAAGCAGAAGTAGTTGTCTTTAAATCCTCACCTTCCTTCCTTCCTTCCTTCTTCCCCCATTTATTGTTCACCACCCCTTATTGCACTACTACCCCACCATTAAGAGCTAATGTTTTTTGCTTCTTCACCTTATCCTCTCTAATGAGTAAACACTGTTAGAAAATATCAATTTAGCGAGGGATAAATTTCTCATTAATTTTTTTTCTTACTAAATGGGAATTAGTAAGGGATAAATCTCTTTGCTATTTTATTGCCAAACAAGGGCTCGCTAAATTAAGCAAGGTAGTGAGAAACTTAATCCTTGACTAAATTTTAGCAAGCAACATATTTCTTGCTATTCCCTCATTAATTCCTTTCTAAATAATGAAATTTAACAATCTATATACCATTTCACCATATGTCACACCTCTACATGTCACATACCCTATAAGCTATCACTCCTCACTATAAATAAAAGTGACTTAGTAATGGAATAATTTTTTGTTGTTAATTTACTATAGGAATTTAGTGGCAGAATGTTCCACCATTAATTCATCAAAATAATTTACTATTAATAGTATCCGTCGTTAAGTTTTAGGATATGTTATTTAAATTTTGTGATAGACTTTGTGACAGAAAACCTTTTATTAGTAAATTATTTTGTGATCTTTGGCCAGGTCACTCCTTACAATTAATGAGCTTGGGTAGTCCAATCATGGGATGAAGCCTTGATTGATATTATAGCCCACAGTTGTAGTCGGAGGAACTAAAAAGGAATCGATCATGCATATTTTATTCGACGTGTCATATGAATGGTAAGTTGTGATAGTTGATTATACATTATGACATGATTTATAGTATTGTGGAAATATGCATCGTTATGTTTTTAATGGACCGTTGTCATATGATTGTCTGTTTTGTGCAATGTGTTATGTGATGTAAATTGCAAAAAAGATTGATATAAGATGATGGCATATTTGTAAATTTTGTTACATATGATTTCATGTAAGTGGGGCATTGTAAGTCTCATTTATATGTTTTTGGTTAGTTGATATGTAACTGCTTAGGATATATGTACTTTAGTTACTGAGTAATTATACTCACCCCTCTATTTTACTATTTTACAAGCTCCAGCTCAGGTATGGAAAGAAAAAAGGACCCAAAGGCTTAGGAATCTAGTATTCCTACTCTAAAGCCTTATAATCTCATTTAATTTTTTATAATAGTTAGAATATTAACAATTAGGAAATGCATTTTTGTTGCACTTGCAAGATGTGTTAAATGTGATTAAATGGTTGTATTTTGACCCCTAAGGTTGTTGTAATAGTGTTTGAATGATTCTAATAGGGCCATACTAATGCAAGTATAGGAAACATTATCATATTGTGGTAATTGAGATTAAAATGATTTATGCAATGCCAAAATCTCCCCCTCTATTTTTGGTATTAAAGGAATCGAGAAGTAAAAGCTTGAAATTGTTAAGTTTAGGTGAATATTATGTTATACAGGTAGTTCTAAGTCCATTGAGTGCATTCTGGGTGTCAATGATAGCTTTTGGGACATGTGTAGGGTTTTGAACACTCTTGAATTGTAAAAAGTGTAAAAAGTGTGAAAATGTGTTTCAGTGTCCATCTTCCTTGTGTGACAAAATTTAGAAGCAAAACGTGTGCTATAGACATCTGGATCAAAACGTGTGCTATGAGCTAGTTTATAAAAAGAGCTTTTTATAGACATCTGGATCACCTCATTCAGAGATCAGACAAAGAAATAGGGCCTATTAAAGTTGCCCTTGGATGCTATCATTAATAATAGAATGCTGTCTGATAATATGTAACATTCCGCGACGCATGACACAAAGGAGGACAATGACGCATGTGCACAAGCTATGATGCATTTCTTTTTTTTTTTTTATATTCCTCAACATTTTTTCAATTGATTTTGAATCTTTTGACTTCTAAGAAGGTATCCTATGCTTCTGTAACAATGTTTTACTCTGATTAAATGTTTATTAAATGATGTTGAGTTAATTTTTAAAGATGAAAACTAGAGATCTTAATTTTGCAAAATTACAAACTTGACAATGTATGAGATTAGTCCAAATGATTGCTTTAGGTTTCGAGATTAATTGTGGATTAGTAAGAAAAATCTTATAGCTTGTGATAAGGGATTTTACATATTGAATCCCCACCTAGTATCTTTCAATTTGTTCAATTTGGATAGAGCGGTTTGAAGGAGGTTGAGCTCTTCAATTAGTTCAATATGAATGGAGTGGTTCGATGGAGGATAGATTCTTTAATTTGTTTGACGACAAAGGTTGTTGATCTAAATGGAGGGGTTTGATGGAGCAAAGGGCGCAAGAATCAAAAGGAGAAGGCAAAAGGGAAGGTAACAGGGACTGGGTTGTCATCTCCCAGCATTTTTTTTATTTTTAAAATATTCCAGTTGGTTGCCTGTATAGAAATTTAGGGTCAAACAAAATGGTCAACATTATTAAATTCTAACAACATGTTAACATGACACATTAGTGAAGGAATGCATTTTGTCTCTAAGTTGGAATCAAAATAACTTATCTTTGCTTAGTCATAGTGTTTTTTATTGACACTACAAAAAACAGTGGATTTTTTGGTTACTAATTAAATCAAATTTCATCACTAAACGTGTTAGCGACGGAATTGGTGATAAAATAAGTTTGCCCGTAAAAACATCGTTATTAATTCATTAGTGATGAAATTAATGATGAAATTGCAATTCTATCTCTAATTAGCAATGAAAAATTTCCATCACCAAATAAGGATAAACTATTTCAATTCTATGATAGAATGCATTTTATCGCTAATCCATCGCAAATGAAAATTCCATAAAAAATCACCATTAGCATGTCACTTAGTGGGCTAGTGCCACCTCATCACCATACTACCACCACATCATCACTACCTCCTTACCACATCACCTCCATGTATGTATTATCTTCAAATGTGCCTTGGTCAAGTTTAAACCCATAATCTTACACTTTCGTAAGCCTTTGCGTCTAACTTTATTGCCAGTTGAGTTGAATATGATCTTTAATCTTTAATTAATAAATTAAATATATATTTAAATGCCCATGTATATATATATCAATAAATATATTTTTTATTTAACATTCTTTTTATTTATCAATAAAATAAATTAATTTTTATATAATACTTATTTATATTATATTATATTTTTAAAAAATTATTTTGATATAAAATTTATATTAAAATGAAAAATATTTTATTGACAGTATATATTATAAGTTTTATATATAATATTTTATATTTCAAAATTAATCTTTAAATTTTTTTTATTTTTACATAACAATAATTATGTATGTTACTATGTTATAAAAAATAATTAAATATATAATCTAAATTATTATAATTATAATTATTATTAGTATCTAAATAATTTAAAATAATAAATTATAATTATTAAACTATTTATTTATAGCATAATAAAATATCATTAAATAAATTATATGTAAATAAATATTATAAATTATACAATAAAATTTAAAATAATTTGTGATAGAATTAGCAGTTGAATTATGATAGAAAGGTTTGTGATGGAATGTTTCATTGCATATGCTATCACAAAATGAGAATAATGTATTTTAAAAATTAGCAATAGACTTTTTTGTCAAAAAATTCCATCGTTAAATTATTTTTGACAGTTTAGTGATAGAATAGTAATGAAAATTTTAGTGACGAAAATGCCGTCGGTAAAATTATTTCTAACAATTTAGAAACGAAATAACCACTGAACTTTTAGTGACAAAATGTTCCGTCAATGAAATTCTATCAATAAATTAGTGTCGCTAAACTTTTTTTTTTTTTGGTTTATAGTGTGACAAACTTATTTCGTCGCTAATATAATATTATCATTTACAACACAATGTTGTCATCTCCATTGCCATCGTTGTTCGCCTTTGCCCTTCTCAACTCATGATACTCATCTAGAGAGAGGCAGCCACCCATATTGTAATTAAGATTGCATTATATATATTCCATCGCATTAAGGAGTTCAGAATTGAACCAAATGGCCCCTTTACTCAATTGATCAATGACCCGTTCAATTAATTCTTACCCTGTTATCAATCAATTAATTTGCAATTTCTTCACCCATATTCAAACCCCAACTTTACATCATGCACCTTGGAAGGTTAATTTGTCATGACTTCTAATTTCCATTTAACTGCACCCGTTCTTCAACACAAAGACCATAGATATTTGAGTTACTTTCTCATTAGATTTGAGGACATGACTAGAAAAATTCTACCAAATATTTGTTCTTGTATTGCAAATAAAAAAAAATGGTCTCGTCACATTGCTAGTAGAGATATGAGTTTATAACATTGGTCTGTTGTCCTAGAGACAACACTACCTCCTCCTTTTAAAAGAGTTCTTGGGTCCAAATTTAACATTGGCATGATTATGTATGTGTCTTCCTTCCTTAAAAGGAACATCTAAAGTAGGGGGTAAACTTTTTTTTTTTTTAAAAAAAATGAGTTTATAATATTGCGGGTTCTGGTATGGGCAAGGATTTTACTTTGCCTTACTGCACTCCTAGTTTGTTAGCTAGTGTTATAGGAGGTAGCTCTTTCTAATATATATTATTCTTCTGGGTTCAACCCTTCATCTTCTTTAAAAAAACAACTGAGTTTCACGGAAACACTTCAACCATAATAATAAGTCAATAATATCTTTTGCAAATATATATATATATATATATTGAGATTTTGTGTTGGTCTTTGTGATGACATGTAGGATTCTTACCTTTTACCAGAACATAAATGGACCCAATTTTCAAAAGTGTACATGATGATGTTATTTATACTTTTATTTTAGAAATTAAAGTAAATTGATTGGTGCTGTTCCGCATAAAATTAATGTATAAAGCGAAATAAGTTTGAAATAAATCGAATTGATAAAAAATTGATAAAATCAGTCATTTTTAATTCTTTTTTTATGAAACAACTACTTCTAATTAAATAATAAAAACAACTACACCTCTTCCTGCGTGTCTCCAACGCCTCCATTTTTTCGTTACCGAGTTTTCTGCAAGTTGTAGAAGAAGAAGAAGAAGAAAGTGATGGGGTTGGGGGCAAACTCAAAAAAAAAAAAAGGGATTAAATAAGGAAATTAAAAGGTGAAGTGAAGAAGGAAGAAGGAAATTGAGATTCCGTGGAATCAGTGGAAGTGAAAGGGATTATGGTTGAGCCGTCAAAAGTGACATAAATTGGCATACGTGTTCCCAACGACGGGCACATTCATAATTTATTTTCGTCGTATACTGGCTACACTTTCTTCTTTTATTTTGTACTATTTAGTATTTACTGCAAACAGATAATTAAACGAAAAAAAAAAAAACCATAATATGTTATGCAGAAACAGGAAAGGAAGCACAATCATGCAAAGATTTTGTATATGATGGATGATACAGTCGTGGAGGACTTCCTGGTTTTCCCATTCTAGTATGAAATGAAATTGTAACCATATTAAATAAATTAAACATATAAAACTTTTTTAAATTTCAATGCAATAGCATATAATTTCTTCATTTTTAATTCTGTATCACTGGGACTTCGGCAACTGACACGTAATGATGTTGAAGGTGTGGGCAGCTAATAGAGGTGGAAAATAAAAAATCAACTTAATGTGATATAGATATAGATATATATATATATATATATTTTTATAGTGCTTAAAAGTTAAAATCAAGACTTTAATTTTTCAAGTTATTTCTCTCCTTATTTGGCTCAAAAAAAAAAGTTATTTCTCTCCTTATACTGTGCTCTGCTTTTGGACCGTTTGCAGATTCTCTGGAATTCCCGCTTCCCCAGAAAAAAATCTCTGAAAAATTGCATAGCGTTTTCTTTTCGCTGAAATGGGAGCAGAGAGAAAGAGTGATTATAATAGCAGAACCGACCTTCAATAATGGCGAGGCTTCTGGGTAGTTATTGCTGGAACTGGGATCCCTGAGAATTATTGGGGAAGCCTCGGTGAGTGTTGTGACTTGTGATCATATTCATCACAGACGTGCGCATTGGATCGATTCTGATTCGCATTTTCTTCTGGGTGTTGTATTTTCGGGTAGTGCTTAAATTGTTTTCCTTCTTTATATGATTACTGATGATTCTTTTCCGTCGCGTCGTTTGCTCTCGGTCACCATTACGATGGATCCAGACTGGCCGCTTGAACATGGTTGAAACCTTGTGTTGGTCTGTTTTTGTTTGACCATGGTTTGTGTCGGTTGTCATTGCCGGTGTGTGTTGCTATGTTGATTGAATTATTGTGGTGATTCTTTCGTTGCTCTTGAAATTGTTGTTCCTTTTTTTTTTTTTTTGGATCAAAATACTCTATGCTTCTCTTGAGGATGTGTGAGGAACATGTCTTCTGGGTTGTTTGAATTTTGATAGTCAGAAAGTGATAGCCATGAAGCTATCTGCAGAAAGAGTCTTGGAGAATTTTTCTGCATCATGTTTGTTAAGAGTCTACTGTTTCTATGGTTTCTTCCGTGAAACACAACTTACGATTTGTGCTTATTTATGATAATGATAGTCAGAGTTCACTGGCATAGCATGATCATTAACTGAATATGAGCATTAAACTGCACGGCTTCAAGTTACTCTGTATTGGTATAACAAGATTGTTAATTAAGAATGAGCATTAAACTTATTGAACATGTTTGTCGTTAATGATTTCTTGCAGTGTTTCTAACTCCCCTATTACATATACAATTTCATCCGATAACAGTATTCTGTCTGGGGAATCACCAGTTTATAGATCAGACACAACAAAGGAGAACTGTTCCTTACTTGGAAAACCTCTGCTTCTGTACTAACTGTTAAGATGGATTGCCTGACAACTTGTTTAGAAATTACTTGCTCTCATGGTTATGAACATGAATCATGAATGTATCTATGGTAAAAAGGAGGACCTAAGTATGCTACCTCTGGCGTCATCGTGGCTGGTTCACACAATTCCTAGACAAATGATAATTTTTAACTTTTTAGTAAAATCTAAATCTAAGAACTATTTTGTTGAATTTTGCCAGCATGTAGTCTTTTTACAAAGGATGTATGGAGGGGGTTTCTTTGGGGTTACTAAGGAGCCATGCTGCAGAGTCCTATCTTGTATTTGGATGTGACAAAGACAGAGCTATTTCTTCTTTCACATAAACTTGAGATATGTTATAGACCATGTTGTATTCTTCTGTTACTTGTTCATTTAATTATCATAATATGGCTTTATTATTGGTTTGAAGGAAGTTGGGCTTTTCAATGGCTCAAGATACTTCCAGCACAGATTCAAATCATAAGCGCCAAGGTCTCTTGAAAGATCAAGTTCGTTTGGTTAAAAGGAAAGACTCTGATCGCTTTGAGGTTGTTCCAATCCAGGATCTTCTATCCTTTGACAAGGGTTTCTTTATAGTCATCCGTGCTTGCCAACTGTTAGCCCAGAAAAATGATGGAATGATATTGGTAGGTTTGGCCGGTCCTTCGGGGGCTGGTAAGACTATATTCACAGAAAAAATACTCAACTTCATGCCTGGCATTGCCGTCATTTCAATGGACAATTACAATGATTCCAGTCGAATTGTTGATGGGAACTTTGATGGTAAATTGTCATTTAATGTTTTCTTATTTGATGCTATTAGCATTTATGTCTTAAGTGTATTTGTTTTGTCAGGATTAGTATAATAGAATTCAAGACATGGTTCCTCTCTTAGAGCAGCAAGTGCATGGTTTATTCTTTCTTTTTCTGACAATCACAAGTTGGTTTCTTAGACATAACTAATTATGTTATATCTACAACTGACTAGCTATAAAGGGATTATGTTTGTAACATTACCATGTAAACTACGTTGTGTATATTAGATCCTGGCTTTATAAGCTCCTTGGTCACGTCTTAGCTTTTCAGTTATCAAAGTTTCATGGCTGAGTTGTTAAGCATTTCAATGAATGTGTACAAGGGTAGCCTCTTTTGTCCACTTGTTTAAGATCTCTCTTCTTTTCTAGAGTCAACTTTCATGAAATTAACATGTTATCTTCAAAGTGATTTTGAGCTAACAGAGGTTCCCCTTTTAGGGTTTTAGAAATGTATTTGTCATTTGCAAAATCTACAATTGTTCTCTTCTAGGTTCATTAAAGCCTTGTTGAGCTGCCACAATACTTCTTAGCTTTTCCAACCTGTAGCCCATTTCTGTGTTTGAAAATAAGTTCTCAACTTGTGCTTCATCCTTTTACTGAAAGGGTTAGCATATATTCCATATTATCAGGCAATTGAGTGTCTAGAAGACTTACTTGATTTCAATTTCACAGGTAGTCCAATCTTTTCCTTACAAGTACATGTCTAGTACAAAGATTTTTTTTTTTTTTTAATCCAGAATTATCTTGCTTGGTTATCACCTTCATGCTTAAATTACTATAACTGGTAAGTGGTAGCTGACAGTTTGAAGTTAAGACAATATTCTCATTTTATTTCTGTCATTTCTATTATCTCTTTGTGCAGATCCACGCTTAACAGACTATGATACTTTGCTCCAGAATGTCCATGATTTGAAGGCAGGAAAATCAGTTGAGGTTCCAATCTATGATTTTAAGTCCAGTTCACGCACAGGATACAGGTCAAATTCCCTGCCATTTTTTGTATATGCAATCTGCAGCATTACTATACATTTTGATGCACTTGTCCCATAGTTGAAAACACCCTTTACACACACAAGAAGGCACCTGCACAAAGTTTAAAACCTACTAGAAATTTTAAAATTTCAGGCATCTTTTGGATTTTTTTCCCCAAAGAGAAGTGTTTTTGGGGACTGTGTGTGTTTGGTAATTTAGTCAGAAGTTTAAAATTTTGGCTTTTACAAAAGCAGGTTTTTTTGCGGTCTAAAAATCTTCTTTTGTTTTGTTTTATTGTTTTTAAATCCAAATGAAAGCTTTACCAAACAAGCCATTATATAGACCTTTAAACTTCTGTTCAACATTCTGGTCTCCGGCTAAATTTTTATCTAAATTAAATAAAAATGGTTTCATTAAATTTGGGGTCCCCACTTGTATTTGGGATCTCCATTTGTCTTATTTTGTCTGGATGCTGTATGTTTCACATCAAAATGTACCTTGATAACAGAACAGTTGAAGTCCCTAGCTCCCGCATTGTGATTATAGAGGGCATCTATGCATTGAGCGAGAAGTTGCGACCCCTAGTTGACCTTCGAGTATCTGTCACGGGTGGAGTTCACTTGGACCTTGTCAAACGAGTTATTCGTGACATACAACGTGCTGGCCAAGAACCTGAAGAAATTATTCATCAAATATCTGAGACGGTTCACACTTTTAAGTTCTATTCATCTTTTAACTGGAATTGTAAAGCTCTCCAATTTTCAGAAATTCTAAAATTCAATCTTTTGCAGGTATACCCAATGTACAAGGCCTTTATTGAGCCAGATCTTCAGACAGCACATATCAAAATTGTCAACAAGTTCAATCCATTTACTGGTTTTCAAAGTCCTACCTACATATTAAAGGTTCGTGCCCAGCACAGTTCATTATGTTTGATACTGTGTGATGGAATAGTGATCAACTGTATAATTTATTCTAGTCAGCAAGGAAAGTAACAGTTGATAAAATTAAAGCTGTTCTCTCTGAAGATTATAAGGAAACAACGGAGCAGACTTATGACATATATCTTCTACCTCCTGGTGAAGATCCAGAAACTTGCCAATCGTACCTACGGATGCGGAATAAGGATGGGAAATACTGTCTGATGTTTGAGGTATGCCTCGTATAATCTGGGTCTCGCGTTATTTAAGCCAACAGAAATAGAATCATAAATGCAATTATGCACTTGTTTAACTATTTTAAGAGAGACATCACATATTTCATGTCTCCGCCAATCTTTCTTGTTTGAAGCTGAAGACTGGATAAATGTGCTTGTGCATGTAATAGGCTTCTTTGAATTAAGTATTGTCCTGAATATGCGTGTATTTTCACTGGATAGGGGCTTCATTCTCTTGTTTATGAAAGCAATAGCTACTGTTTCCTCTTTGAAACTTTCTCTCCAAGCTTGAAGTGAATTTTGGGTGGAATTTAGGTAATTCATTCCATTTCCCTTGCTCCCCCCCCCCCAACCTTTTTTTCCAGCCCTCCCCAAATCATTCTTTCTGCTGTCCACCCTTCTACGTAAAAGTTCTTGCATTTCTCTCCAGTTAGGGACATCAGACAACTGCTTATTGTTTTTTCCTTCCCTTCTCTAGAGCAATACAGCTAGGTTTAAGTACAAGTTCTAGTTTCACATTTAAAATTCAAATTGAAAATTTTTAATATGTTGACAAAGTTGTTACTTTTGTTTTCCTAAAGTTAGGAGGGTAAACAGAATTATTTTTGAGATATTGGGTAACTGATTGGCTTACCCCTTGCATAAATTGTAGGATTTACGAGGCTCAAAATTTTTGCTTGATGACTTTTTCCCCTTTTTGTTTGACTATGATAAAAGATATTTGAGACATGGATTTGGTTTGCTATTTATGTTTCTTATATCTTTGGAAGTTTAATTTTGCTTCGTTCCTCATACTTCTGACATAAGTGCATGTTATTGACTCATGGATAATGTACTTCTTACACAATATAAACTAATTGATGGCTTATGCTTAACTTCTCAGGAATGGGTAACAGATAATCCTTTTGTTATATCACCAAGAATTACTTTTGAGGTCAGTGTGCGCCTTCTTGGTGGACTGATGGCCTTGGGATACACGATTGCTACCATCCTTAAAAGGGACAGCCATGTATACTCTGATGATAGGATTTGTGTGAAACTTGATTGGCTTGAGCAACTTAATCGACATTATGTTCAGGTACTGCTAAAAGAAACCTAAAACTTGTATCTTATTACTGTTGAATGATTGGTTTGATTTTACTGTGTTAATCCCTCAAATTCTTTCTGTCTAAATGTTTAGACATTTATACAATCTATCCTTCATGGGTTTTGATAAAGTCATCGTACTGGCATGATGAGATTGTAGGAGTTCTTACATTTTTGTATGTCACATTTTTCAAAAACAAAAATCCTTAACAGATAAAGTGTCAAACAGAGTAGACCACGACTTTGAAGGTATGAGTCAAAGCTCAAGAAATGTAAAATTTATATCAAGTTCATACTTTGTGTAATTTGTTTCTTCCCTTTTTCTTACCCCAGCCTAGTCATAAAAGCTAGTGCAGGATTTTTTTTCCCCTTTTCAAATGTTTATAAGAGAAACAGAAGTTATTGAAAACGTTGTTTTCATTTATAATGACAATACATTTTTTCCATATTAATTTGTATTTTAATTTTTAATCCAGTACAAAGGTTTAGTTTACCATCTTTCTGGTTTAGCATCTTGTTCTTTCATTCTTTTTTGTTTGTATGATTTGAAATCTTTTGGTGTGTGATATATTATGTGTCTAGCTAATTAATTAGTAACTTGATAAAAAGGTGCATGGAAGAGATCGCATGGTGGTAAAATGTGTGGCAGAGCAGCTGGGTCTGGATGGCTCTTACATTCCTCGTACTTACATCGAGCAAATTCAACTTGAAAAGCTTGTAAATGAAGTTATGGTATGACGATTTCCCATGATTCAGTAGTACCTTTTCCAGCTTCATCACTTCATCTAACTATTTCTACAGGCCTTGCCAGATGATTTGAAGGCAAAGCTTAGCTTAGATGAGGATTTGGTGTCAAGCCCCAAAGAAGCACTTTCTCGAGCCTCTGCAGACAGGGTCGCCACGAGAAATAAGCATATCAGAAGGTAGAAACTAATCATATATGTTATTTGTTTTCTATAGGTTGCAGTCTTCGTTGACAAAGACTTCCATTAAACTCACATGCCTCTAATTTAAAAAATAACAAAAACCTTTTGACCCACAAGAGGGCACAACAAAGTAACCTGGTGTATACTTCTCATTCATTTATTGCTATTCTGAGGAACTTTGGGTCTATGACGTTATAAACCTTTTTTAAGCTGTTGTGACATTTGACCAAAGTTATTTTGCCATTGATCTTGATCTGATTGTACTTCTATTCAAGAAAAAAGATAAATAATTACTTTGTAATATTTCCTACATGTCACGGACTAACATGTATGTTCAATAGCTTGTCGCAATCATATACAAATCAAAGGGACAAGAATCTAGCCAAACTTGCAATATATGCTTCCAAGAATCGTGGGTTTAGTGAAAGAAATCAGGATTTGCCAACACCACCATCAAACCAGGTTCTTAGAGTAATTTTCTGGTTCCTGTAGACATTTTTCTGTTGTTTTTTATCTCTGAACTTATATCTATCTGCTGTAAATTATTTTTCATTCCCATAAGGCTTGGCAGGCAACCATCACTCAGCTTTTCGAACAAATATCTGCTCTTAATGATAGAATGGACGATTTTACAAATCGTATTGAGGAGTTGAACTCAAAGTTAGCCATGAAGAAAAATTCTCTCAGCCAGCAAAATATGTCCCTCCAAGCTGAAGCCGGCAATGGTTCTGCTCCTACCTCTTACTTCCTCACGAGTCTGGGCAATGGCTCCTTAACTGGATCCATTATGCCAAATTCCTCATCTTCATTGCAATCAGCCACGGAGCCACCTTTAAGTGAAGAGGTATCTTGACGGATTCTAATCTTTTCTTACTTTCAGAATATTCAACTTCAGATTTTGAGGCTACATATGATTCTTTGAGAGCTACAAGTTCCTGTAAAAGCAATTTTACTATAGTGAAACTAATCAAATTCCTGTTAACTATTTGAGCATATAATATATACATGTGTGTTTGATGCAACACACTCGCACACATTTGCAAAAGTCTCCTTACAGGATCTACCTAGGCTATTTATAGGAGTTTTCTTAACCAAGAAGTAAACCAACTTGCACAAGTAAACCTACATGTAGAAGTAATACTGCTTTCACAAGTAAACTTACAATTTGCTAAATAAAGAAAAAACAAAAAAATAATAAAATATAAACTCAAGATAGATTTCCTTTGATAGGTGGTTTCTTCTTCTTCATTTTTAATATCCTATCTAACCTTTTTCCATAGGAAAGGGAATCTCACACCCATGCATTTTCACACACACCCACATAGCATACACAACACAACAATCCCCCACACACAAGATTTTTACCCCTTTAATCACATGGCCGTTTGATCCTTTAACCTCTTGTACCAGGAGGTAAGATCACAAGGATGGGTGCTCCTAAAGGGTCATTGGCTTATAGGAGATTTGTTCAAAATATATAAATTCTTATATTTTATCAATTTTATTTTGGGAGGCTCTGGATAGCTAAAAAGTTTTAGTATGTCTGATTTTAAGGTTTTCAAAAAATTATGTTAATGGTGATCTTGTTCATCTTGTCAGTGATTCTGTTTTAAGATGGGCGTTGAGCGTCCTAAAAGTGCAGTGGTGAAGCCCAAACAATGGTTAATACTTGATCTATCTGTCACTGAATAGTTCAGTGGAGAAGGAGCAACAATTAATCAATCATTTTGGGAACTTAAAAAATAATTAGGTGTAAGCAACTGTCCAAGAATGGTATAGTATCAGAACAGTGGTGTTAAGCTGTAAGCTATTATCTTTAGTGTTAGAAAGACAATTTTTGGTTAATTGTTTGCTTTTTCTGCCAACAACACTATCCTTGGTTATAATGTGCTGCTGCGCCTAAAGTAGTTACGAGAAATTCTTCAATGGCTAGGTGGGCTCCCATGCATTGTACGGTGTCTGAAAAATAGGTCATGTTGTTTATTACTTATAAACAATGTAACTTGCTACAACCATTTAAACACAGTTTTGGGTTTGAGTCGATATGAATTCATAAAACACCTTTGGGAGAGCTACTCCTAATTGGATCTAACAGTACTCAAATCTGACCTAGTTAGATAACTATATCAAAAATATTAATTACACTGATCTCCATATGTAGTGCAGTATGTTTGATATGCTTACGTGTGATTGGTTTGACCTAGGAGTTTTTGTTTAGACCAGGTAAGAACTGTTCTTGTTATTCATTAACGTGGCTATTCTGTGGGGGCTTAGCTATCAGGTATTGCAAGGAGCCAGCGTCAGATGATACACCAACTGGACAATCTGAATAATCTCCTTCAGGGAAGCAGGGTAGACAAATGTAAGCAAACAAGAACTTGCAAGAAAACCGTGGCTGCTGCTGAATCAGAGTCCCGTGGTGTGCGTGTTATGATGACAGTGGCTATTGGGATTCTTGGGGTCTTTTTCATGAAGGGTTTGTTGACCAGAAACTGATAGGGATAAACACTCTTACATATAATTTAAGCCAGTGATGATACCCAGCTGCAGATTCTGTAATTCTGACTTTTGTTCACTTCATAACATTCTCAACCTTTAATAGATAAAGGAAATACGATTCTTTCTTTAAATATGTCTTATGCTCTCTTTTCAGTCCCATCTTTGTATATAATATTTTATTTTCATGAAAACATATCTATAATCAGAAAAAATTACAAGCTAATCAAAATATTAGACAACCTCCTGTTATGTAGTTCTAAGTGTATAATATGAATACCCTGACCTCTATTATTTGTAAATGTACAATCAAATAAAATAGGGGGAAACGATAGAAAAGTGAAGAAAATCAAACTGAAACTAATTAAGATAAAAATAAAGTCTTGGCATAAAATTAAAAAGGAACATGTGTCATGCTTTTTAACACGTATGTATCACGTATTCATGTGTTTTATGGGAATTTTAACTTGACATACAAAAACTATAGTCTTTTTTTAAATATAAGTCAAATTTTGAACATGAGCAATAGTTATTCTTATGTATTGTATGTAAAATGTGTACTTTATTATTCAATACAATAGCAATAATAATAAAACTTCTCTTACTAGATGGGGTCTTATTTTATTATTCAATAATAATATAAAATATGAATTTTATGGTAGTTTACGCTTTGTTAATAATATGAATAGTGCTAGTGGCTTTATCATTTTTATTTCACCATTTTGAATTTTTTACATATCTTATTTGGCTCAATGCAATCTTATTTTATTTAATTTTTAAAATATTTTTAAAAGGTCTAAATGTTATAAAATCTACTTTTTTTAAAAGGAAAAGTTAGGTATTATTAGCTACTTAAAGCTAGACCTAGCAATAAGGATAATAAAAGGTACAAATGAAATTTCAAAGTTTAAATTCTCTTAATCAAATAAAATTAGACACTTGCCCAAGTCAATGCACCATATAGCAGTATTACTAGAGCTGTTTATAAGATATAAATGTACGGAGATAGTACACACATATCATGAGGTCTTGTGTTTTTTTATAAGTATGTATGTCTCCTAACTGATAGCTGTTGATTAATTCCTGATGAGGAGGTTTTGAGGTCACTAAAATGGATTTACATCTCTTCTAATAAAATCTTTTTCATTTTTAATTGCTCATAGATGTCCTTTCATGAGATACGATCCTATTCGAGACATGACACAATAGATAAAATCTTTTTCATACCCAACATATTTAAGAGATCCAATTATGTACCAATTAATTAAGAAAGACACGCCAATATGTAGTAATACATGGTATATTATATATAGTACTTTCTCTGTTCAAAAATATAAAAAAATTTTAATCAAATCTCACTCTCTAATAAAATAATTACTTATATTTCAACTAACCCTATCTTTACATATTTACCCCTATTAAACACCCTACAATAAATATAAAGTTATTATCAATAAAGGTACTTTTAAAAAAAAAGACAATGATTACATCTCGAAAGACTAAAAATGTCTTACATTTTTTGAACATCCAACTCCTTAAAAAATATCTTATATTTTTCAATGGAGGGAGTAAAATATAAGAAAAATATAACTTTAAATCTCTGTACTTTGCTAGTGCTTTGCTATTAGTCTCTACACTTTTTTGTGTGTTCTAAATCCCTACACTTTTGTTTTTTTGATGTTCTAGGTTCCTTTGAGGTTTCTATAATTTATTCATAGAGGGACTTAAAACATTAAAAAATAAAAGTATAGGAACCTAAAATATAGAGAAAAGTGTAGGGACTAATATCAAAATGTGAGCAAAGTGGATTTACCCAAAGTTATGTTTTTCCTAAAATATATAATTTTCCTTAATCCTGATAGTAGAAACAAAATTAAACTAGAGTTAAAGTCTAATTTGCTCTAAATTTTTTTGGGGAGAATATTCATGAAGGACCATAAAAGAATTTAATATATGACAAGGATCTAGATAGATTAGATACTTGTCAAAACAATAACTTCACTTTTTATTTTTTGATGTTTATTTATTCAAAATTATTATCAAATATTAAATTCTTTCACAACTCATTCATTAATATTTTCCCAGCCATTTTTCTTAAGGTTCATTAGGTGGCTTAAAATCAAGTGTGGTACGATGTTACTCTTCATATATTTAAAAGGAAGCAATGCCATTCTCGATAAATGTTTGATGATTTGATCGTTAATTTATTGAAAATATTTTTGAAAAACCTAAAAATACCAATAATTACCTTATAATTATAAGAAAGTTAATACCAATTAAGTCTTTAAAATAATAAATAAATACAAAGAGGCTAATGTTATGTTTTATTTATGTAAAAGACCAAATTCTATTTTAACCAATCATTTTTTAGGATGAAATTTAACCAATCATTTTAACAAATACGGGATGATTATCGGATAAGAAAGTAATTAAAAAAATATTATATTTATTTTAATAGTATCTAATGAAAATATTAATATTTTAATATTTAATAACTTAAATATTATGAACCTTAAAACACAATTATAATTCCACTTTTGATGTTTACAATTTTTTTTAAACTTACAACTTAACTAATGTATATGAAATTTATGGGTTAATATGTTTTTCGTAATAGTTGAATCAAAAATTAAAATAGTATATTAAATTATAAGCCTCCCTCTAAAATTTACAATGTTTCCTTCACAAATTTATAACTCAACTAATGTATTTAAGATTTATAAGTAAATGCGCTCTGAATTGTAGTGTGATAATTTATAATTCCTCCAAAATTTATAAGTCATTCCTTATGAATGTGTAATTAGTGTATAAAACACATTCACTTATAATCGCATATATATTAACTTTTTTTGTTGGATTGTATTGGTTGTATTTTTTTAATACAATTTCTCACTATAAATAGGATTACATTGATGATAAGGCTTTCTCAATGAGCATTTAAGTATTTAATAGAACTATATACTTATGACTCAAACAAAACTACTAGTTAAGCTAACGCAATTTCTTTACCAATTAAGTTATGTGCTCGTTGGTTTAGTTGTGTTTTAATTTTCTTTGTTTTGGTTACAGTTTAGTTAGGGATATTGATTCCAATTTTTTGGCTATCTTTGTGATGATCCTTTCATGGGCTGATTTTTTTAATTATGTTTTTGGTCTTGTATAGGCTTGAATCTCTATATTTATGATATTATGCTAGAATTTAGTTAGCCCCAAGTTTTTAGCTTGTATCTTTTTATGGCTTTAATAAAATTTTATTTTTAAGAAAATTAAATTTTTTATAAAATATTATTAATATAAATGTATCATTTTTAATAACTTATAGTTGTTGTTGAGAATAATAATGATTTAATAATTATACGATAGATGGTCAAATTGATTATTAATTAAATTGTATTTTAATTTTTTACATAAGTAAAAAATAAAAACTAATATTTTTATTTATAAAAAACTAATATTTTTTCGTAGCGTTTATCTATAGTTTTGAATGCTTAATTAATATTATTATTGTTTAAATTCTTATGTAACTTTCTAAGATGTTCTGTATAATATTAGGAGAATGACATGAATATCTTAAAAAGATCAGTTAGTTAGGGACTAATTGATTTTTCAGTTAACTGAACATATTAAAGGGAAAAGGACAGATAAATTTGAAGAAGGTCAATTAATTCAACTTATGTCTTGAGTGTTAAATTTCAGAAACTTTGATTTTTAATTTTATAATTTTATTATGATAAATTTTTAAATTATTATTTTTCAGTTAAAGGATCAATATCAGATGAGGACAACGGCGATTATTGAGAGAAAAGATTAAACGGTAGAATCTGTTCTCTATTAGTAAGTGTTAATGTCAATTAGGGCTTGTTAATTTTCGGTCATCCAAGGAGTTAATTGATAGAAAATTGGTAAACTGGACGTAGAATAGAACAATAGTATTCTTTTTCAGTGCGTGAATTTGTGATGAGACTACGAAGAACTAGAATGTTAATATATATTTCAAATTATGCTCAAAATTTCAAAACTTCACTTTAATCCAACTAGTGTAGACGATAATTGCATGCCATGCTGATGCATGTTCAGACTGCAGTTGTACCATCACTTTGACAACAACTTTCTTGGCTTTTAAGAACTTACAAATTACACCGTAACAATAGCAGGCTTACGATTAACGAACTTAGCTTTCAGACACAGGATTTTAGTTGAAAACCATTGTCAAACCTGGAAACCTAGCTGAGGGACATCACTTTGGTTATTGTTTTTAGTAGCCACACTGTGTATTACCTTGTTAGTTTTAGGCATAATGCTACACATTTGGGGCTTCCAGGATTAAGAAAAATTTAAAAGAGAGTAAAGAAATGCTGAAAGAGACAAAGGTATTAAACTATCAAGCTGCCAAAAGCATGTATTTATTAACTTTGGGATGTGTTCTATGTATGGCTGAAATGAACACGAGTTCTTTTTTGTTTGCTTGTTCAGAAAAACCTTGAATCTATTTTCTTCAACATTCTAGCTGATGGAATCTTTAATTTATTGTATTATTGATTCTGAGATATACTCTGCATTTGAATGTCTAGTTTGGCTTTGAATTGTCATATCTGGAGGGGTGATCAGGGAACTCATGTGGACCTCATCAGTGACCTGCCAAGAAACGTCATTGATTATATCATGGAGAACTTGCCCCTCCAAGGTGCAATTAAGACCAGTATTCCGTCAAGGAAATGAAGGTATATGTGGACTACCATACCCCGACTTGGATTTGATGAAACATTTTTTAGAAGTACCCTAATTCATGGAAATCTTTTAAACCAAGAAATTCCTACTGTAATCTCTGAAGTTCTTCTGCAGCACAGTGGCCCTGTACATGAGTTTATTCTATACTTCCGTTGTGGCTTCCCAATTAGACGTAGATGTCTCAATCAGTGGATTCTGTTTTTATCAAGAAGAGGCATAAAGACTCTTAAGCTTGTAAACCGAAAGGATGATACATCTGAAATGCCATCGCCATCTCATCTCTTCTCATGTAAGGACTTGAGTTGCTTGAAACTCGAAAGTTTTACACTGAGATCTCCACCTGATATTGTTCGCTTTAAAAGGCTGGTGCAACTTCACATGTCTTTGATTAGAATTGAATCACCAACACTTGAGAGTCTTATTTCTAGTTGTCCATTGCCAGAGGATCTGATCATTTCATTCTGTCGTGGTTTTGCTCATCTAATATCTCTTTTCCCACTCTAGAAGTCTTGTTCATAGCAGAGACTCGGGCTTTGAAGTCAGTTTGTTTTGAGAAATCAAAGAATCTAGCGGATCTGAAAATTATTCTTAGTAGATGTTTGGAAAACTTGGAGGGAGGAAGAACATGCAATTTGATTAACATTTTCTCATCGTTGCTGCGAATTGAGAAGCTTTGTCTGGTAAATGGTTCCATTCAGGTGAGACAATATTACAAATTTTGAGCTAGAACAAGTGACCAAGTCAATGCAATTCAATGGGATCTGATTTGGTTCTCTCATCTGGCTAATTTAGAAGGGAACATTAGAAAATACCATTGGTTTTTCAAATTTTGATATTCATTCTGTTAAGCATGGTCATACTTTGTCATGTTACCTAAATCTACCCCGAGGCTGGATTTTCTAAGCCTTTATTTTATACAGGGTTATTTTTGAATCAAAAAGTGAATGTCATTCTTTTACGAAAAAATTGCAGCTTTTTAGTTGAGCATGTGTACAGATACTTACATGGTCTTGCTGTTTGAATTTGTAGTATTTCTCTGTGGGGAGCGTTCCAAAGCTTCTTCCAAAGATGATATACACCTCAAAACATCTGGAATTGAATGGGATTGCTTTCTTTGAACCACAGGAGATTTCTCTGCTTTTTTGCATGCTTAAAAATTTTCCTAACTTGGAGGAACTTGTAGTCAACATATGCAAGAAAGATTCCTGCTTCATAGTTTATTTTCCAGTGTATTTAGTTAGAATATCACCGTTTTTTTTTTTTTTTTTTTTGCCTAGTGAAACACTTGTTGATTGTTCTAGGTCAAGAATCTGGACCGGCAGCTGATGTGGGACTGTTTTGTGGAGTTCACCAGCAGTGGCTGCTCTCTTCATCAGCTTGGGACAGTGACTGTTGAAGTCAATGATCTCTGTGAGATGGTACTGGGTTTAGTGGGATGTCTATTGCTGTTTCACCATCTTTGGATATTCTTGCATTCAGGATTCATCAAAAGAGATCAGATGCTATTAAGCTCTTGGAAGTTTCCCGAGTTCTTTTACAAAAAGATCGGGCCTCACCAAAAGCAAAAGTTAATTTCATTTATGCTATTTAAGCCGCCTTCTTCGCCTGCTTACACGATCTGGTTTGTTTATACCTATCACTATGAAATGTTATTTGGTTCAACATCATTTTGGTATCTGAATCTTGTTATATTACTTTTATGTTTCCCATTAGATTCTTTTGAGTTTCGAAGGAATTTTATGTCACTGTGTATTGTTTAGTGCAGACATAGATTGATCATATCTTTTTCTTGTTGATTTCAATATATGAATTAGAATGCAAAGCTTACAGACTTGGCCTTTCTTGACACTTCAAGTCAATAACCAAGGGGACAATTATGTCCAAATTAAAAAGGGATAATCTTTGACATCATCAAAAACTCTGATTCTTCTTGAGGGTAAACCAAAGGAAAATCAGAAACTTATTTACAATGTAAGCAATTACTCATGATCTGAATCACAGTTGAATACAAATCTAAGGCAAGCTTCATAAACAACATTCTTTCAAATTCAAAGCCCTGATAGAAGCTTAGGTCGAGAGGAAAAGTCAAGAAAACTCAACATGCATATCTATGCGTCAGCGTTATATTCTCATTTGAAACTTTACAGAGAAATATTTAGATAGCCAACTTTGAGGGGCTAATATGGTGCTCCTGTACAACAAACACAGTAACATGTATAATGTTAAGGTTTCACTGAAGTTGTGTTGAACACATATCAAACATGACTTCTAGTTTGATGCCTCATGTTTCAAGGTGATAACTCTGTTTCACTCCTTACCTTATTCTGATCTTTATATATTTATATATATACACGCGCGCGCGCATCACCTTGGGCCAGAAAGCTCCATGGCCTGATTAGGCAGTGTAGAGTCGTCAGTGAGATCAGAGTAGCGTTCTGAAGAAGATAGCTCATTTTCCCTGCTCCTTGTTGATTCAGATCCCTTTGAAGCTTCCCATTTCTCTGCAAGCCCATCTCCTTCAAGCATCCTAACCACTTCAGACATTTTGGGTCTATGAGCTGGAAGGTACTGGGTGCACAAGAGCGCTATTCGAACCATTTCTTCAAGCTCAATCCTGTCATAGTTGTTTCTGAGGTCCTTGTCAATCAGCAAGTCAAGCTTCTTCTCTTGATGCATTTTCTTCACCTGCATAGAATTTTTATCACTCATAACCGTCTGTATATTAACTAACACGAGATTGATTCTGTCTTGCTTACCCAATCAAGCATGGCTCCTTTCTGGTTAGCTGCTTTTCCAAACTCAAGAGCTGTACGGCCAGAGATGAGTTCAAGGAGAAGAATCCCAAAGCCAAAGACATCAGTTTTATCAGAAGACTGGCCTGTTGAGAGGTACTCTGGTGCTATATGGCCTACAGTGCCTCTAACAGCTGTAGTGACATGTGAATCTCTATGATCTAGCAGTTTTGCTAACCCAAAATCGCCAACCACAGCTTCACAGTACTCATCAAGCAATATATTTGCAGCCTTCACATCCCTATGAATAATCTTGGGATCACACTGCTCATGTAGGTATACTAACCCTCTAGCCGCTCCTAAAGCTATCCTCTTCCTTGTGCTCCACTCTAAAGCAGGCTTCACTGCATCGGCCACAAGAATAATACACAATCTTCACTCTAGCTCAACACAGATATATAAAAATAGAAAGTTGGTATTACACCAATAGTTGTTGGGTAAAATAGAGGAGATTTGATACCCTCAAGAAAGGATTTGACTTTGAAAATTGTGGATAGAAGGAGAGCTACTTATCATTTAAAGAGTTCAAATAAAAAATAGTTACCAGTATCAAATATCATGTTATAACCATGACCTAAATTATGAGTTTGGATTAGTGTTGGGTAGAACAGAGTTTGGATAAAATTGATTTATAAGCATGATTTTGGGCAGAATTGATTTAATCAAACCACATTTTGGTATCAAATTCCATATTCACTACACCAACTAGAAGAATAATAAGCAATCTATGCTTTAGCTCAACACAAACATCTAGAGATAAAAAGGACCTGATGATAGTCCTCAAGTATGGTCTCAAGTTTGAACTTGGATGAAAATTATCATGTTGAGAGTTATTTCATGTTTGAGACTAATATAACTCAAACTTAAATAACTCAACAATATGACATACTAGATAATCATGTATGACATACCTCTTTTAGTATTATTTATAAGTCACTTCCAACATGTTTTATCAAAATAAAAAAAAACTTTAAACGATATTAACTCTATCTTAAAATTTAATCACTTTCTATCTCCACTCTATAATAAGGACAAAAAGAATTATTTTTAATAATTTTTATAGTATTTAATAAGAGAAAAAAAGTAAAGATAATCATATAAAATAATAAAGTTCCTAATAAAGAGGACCAAAATTAATCTTTTCTCTTTACCTCATAAATAGGATCAGAGGAGTAAAAGGAAAGTACGTATTGTGTTACCTTTGAGACGTGAAGCAACACTACCATTGGACTTGAAGGGATAAACCAAGAGTCTCTCTGTAGGAGTGACACAGTAACCATAGAGACGAAGCAAGTTGCGATGTACAGCAAGGCAGATCATCTCCACTTCAGTCTGAAACTGAATCTCCCCTGTAATGGCACTGCCATCTCTAAGCCTTTTCACTGCTATGACCCCACCATCTGGAAGATAGCCTTTGTACACATTCCCATATCCTCCTTTGCCTATCAAGTTCTTGCTGCTGAACTTGTTCGTGGCAACCTCAAGTTCTCTTATGTGGAACTTTCTTAGGTTTCCGAGCCGCACATCTTCTAGCATTTGTTCTGAGATCAGAGACACATGAATGAAGAAAACTTGCTGTGATGTCAAACTTCGACGCATTTTTTTTTTTAAATGGAAAATAAAGCAATGGGTTCTAGTATTTTGATTGTACTTGTTTTCAGTTCATTTAGTTTTATTTCATTGTCGCTAGTCCTTATAGTTTGATTCGTTTGAATATTAGTTCCTATAGTTTTAAAAATGTATACAAAGACTAGGAGCTATATTGACGAGTGAGAGATTAAGTGCAAGTCAACAAAGAGAGGTTAAGAGAGTTAAGTACATGTTAGTAAAATTAAAACTAATGTTACAAGCAGATCAAATTAAAGGGTTATAAAGGAAATCAAATTAAAGGGACTGGGAATAACAAAATAAAACTTTAGGGACTAAAAACAAAATGCAATCAAAGTTTATGAAGTGCAGATTATGATTCACTAACCATTAATGTCGAAGAAAACTTGCTTGCTAGATCTTTGCCTCCACCAGAGGAAGCCAAACACTAGAATTAGGAAGCAGACGCAGCTTACAGTTAAAGCAAGTGCCAGGGCAAGTTTGCGATTCTTTGGTTTATTTGTGGGTGGTGACCCTGGAGAAGCATTTCAAGCTACTGTATTAGATAGAATATAAAAAAGATACTATGCCTTATGGCTCTAAGTTCTATGCCGTAGTTAAAAATAATGGACAATAATTGGTTTTGGTGGATTCAGTACAAAATTTCTGTTCTTTTAATATTTTTCGTTTCATATAATTAATATATTTCTACATATTGTTATGAGTTTCAAATGTTAGAAAAATAACTTTATTTTTAAAAAAAAATTAAATTATTGCAAGAAAGATATGTAGATAAAAAGCAACTATAGAAATTTGTCCGTGTGTAAATATATAGATAAAGAAAAATGATTTGTTTTTAGAGTAAATTATACAGAAATACAAATACTCCCTCCATTCAAAAATATAAATTATTTTTTAAAGAGTTAGATATTAAAAAATGTAAGATATTTTTAATCTTTCGAGGTGCCTTTATTGATAATGACTTTATATTTATTGTAAAGTGTTTAATAAGAATAAATATAAAAAATAGGGTTAGTTAATAAGTAGGTAACTATTTTATTAAAAGTTAAGATTCGGTTAAAAATGCTTTACATTTTTTAATAGAGGGAGTATCTTTTTCAATTTTATTAAAATTATTTAAAAGTTTACTGAAGGTAAAACCTGAATTACAATAATATTTCTTAATTTATGTTAAAGTTATAAAGGACATATTCTCTTTTATCTACAATACCTACATAAATTTATATTAAAAAATAAATAAATTTTGCATATTTTAAAAATATGTGCGCAAGTCCAATAAAATTCAAGAAAATTTGAAAAATTTATTCTTGCATTCAGAGAAAATATGTACAACTTTGAAAGTAAAAGGCATATCAATAACCAAAAAAAAAAATCAAAGATGAAAATCAAGAGGTATCAGATGCATAAAAAAGATCTACAATATGCTGAAACTTTGAATACCTTGGGAGCTATTAAAATTGGTTGAAAGTTGTGTTGTTCTGAAGCAATGTTGGTCAGTTCCAGTGGCACAAATCTGGGGATTTCCTGCAATACTGTTTCAAGACATAAAGTTTTTACTAAATAATTAACTGAAACTTTATTCTTGGCTTAAGTCACAAGAGGAAATAATTACAGTTCAGAATCTCAAGTTAAATATATTTGTATTTTTCTGGGCTTTTTGAATAATATTTTGAGGGAAATGATACATAGGTCCCAAAATATAAATTCAATGATAGGAAGGTCCAAAAAAATTTTATTTAACAATGAGTTACAAGTATTAATTCAAGGTTCAGACACTTAAAAATCTAAATATAATTGTAATCGAAACTTTCATATTTGCAACTATGTGAATTAATATTTACAACCCATCTTGTAATAAAATTTTTTGGAACCTAAATTATCATTAAATTGATCTTTTAGGACCTAAGTGTCACTTCCTTCATGCAAAAATATAAGACATTTTTAATTTAATCTTACTTCTCAATAAATTAATTAATTAGTTTTAAACTAATACCATCTTTTTTTATTTACCTCTACTTGATAGAGTATTTCACTTTAAAATAAATATAAAATAATTATTCATTAAGGGCACTTAAAAAAACGTAATTATTACACCTTAAAATATTAAAAATACTTTATATTTTTAAATATCTAATTCATATAAAAAAAACACCTTACATTTTTTAACGTTTGTCCAATAGTCATCTTGAGACCTTCAATTGTAATTTTCCCAACAAACAAAAGTTGAAAGCGAAAAAAATCTGATAAAGAAAGGCCTAAAGAAGAAGTTAATTACTTGAATGTTTTTGCATTTATTGTAGGTAGAGGTCCACTCAAGTTATTATAAGAAAGATCCCTGTGCATAGTTCATAAGTGGACAAAACAATAATCAGAAATGAAGATGATGAAGGAGAATCAGAAAGTGAAAAAAATAACAAGAAAGAAAGAAAGAATACTATAGTAAAGAAGGCTTGAAGTTGAAGATATTTACAGAATAGCAAGCTGTGTCATGTTAGCCAAAGAGGAAGGTATTGGTCCTGTGAGACTATTATTGTTGAGCCTCCTGATTACAGTTCAAATTTCAATGATCAGATTCTATAGCAAGAAAGAGATTATTTATGAAAATTTTCTTATGGATGTAAAATCATTCTCCTTCTTCAACTTACAGATAATTGAGACTCTTCATGTGGGAGAGACTCTCTGGAAGTTGACCAGTGAAGGAATTCCGAGAAATATCAAGAGTTTGAAGCTTTTGTAGCATCCCAATCTCAAAAGGAATTGGTCCTGATATATTATTACCTTGCAGGCTCCTGCAAAAATGTGTAAATACATAAATTAGAACAAACAAGAGATCTTGTTATGATAAGATTAAAGCCATGAAGACATCCTGGATCTTCATTTGTTCATGTCAGAGTTCAGATAACTCACAGAGTCCTGAGATTTGTTAAGTTGCTGATGCCTGGGTAAAGAAAACCAGAAAAGTTTTGGCTTGGAAATTGCCTAAGAAAAAGAAAGAAGAAAGAATCAAAAGTAAGTGAAAACTTAAGAAATCAAAGTTGAAAGAAGAATGATATGTAAATTACACTTTTTGTTTGTATGAACTTACAGGGTAGTCACCGAACGATCAGAAGAGCAGGATACCAAAGCCCAGTTACAAGGATCTACTTCATTCATATCCCAGTTATGAAGGGCTTTGTTGGGATCCTTTAAAGAACTCTTAATTCCTATAAGAGCTTGCACTGTATGAATATATAAACAGGGAAGTTAGTTTTATGGCTTATACTTTAATTCCCAGATATGAGAAAAATTCTTATTACCTTCAATGTTGACACCTGTCGGAGAAAGCAAACCAGAAATTGAAGTACAGAAGAAGATGATGATGATGATGAAGAAAGCTAAAATAAAGGAAGAAAAATCTTCTCTTCTTTCCATCTTGAAGGTTCAGAAGAAACTGATGATTATGAGATCAAAGAAAGCTTCAAAAGAAGGTTTTGATTGGTAGAGTCAGCTCAAAATGAAACAGTGCTTTGCTCTTGTTCATGTCAAGTTCACATCAGAAAGAGGAATCACAAGCATTCTTCATGTTATTGAACCAGAATGGCACTCACTCTCAAGTTTCTCTCATGTCAAACTGATGTGAGAAAACTGAGCCACTAATAATACTAAAAAATGCTTCCTGTAATAAATATTCAAAGTGATCATTAACAGACAAGATGATCGTTTGATAAGTTTCTTTATTAAAAGTTATCTGTCAGATGCTATGAATATTTTTATAATTAACTTAGTTTGCATATTTCAGTTTTTCCCTCTGAGCCAATCATGCAAAGTGAAAGGAAAGAATATATGAAAGTGGAGCCACACGTATGGCAACTGAAGATAAATGCAAAAGATGAATGAAAAAAAAAGTTCCTTCTATCATAGATTGCTGAGGGGTTATTCTGTTTCATAAAAAAAAATGGAGAGAGAGAGAGAGAGAGAGAGAGAACAACGAGTTAAGAATCATTTGTTAAGCACTGTAAGAAGTTGCATGCTGGTTTTTTTTTTTTAATCACAAGTAACAAAGTGGGTCAGAGAAAATAAACAACACATTACTTTTTGATATTCTAAATCACTCGTGTGGTCTTCAAATCAAAGTTCAACAGACAGTTGCTGTAATAAAGAAACGAAAGCATCCTGCTTTAAATAGCAAAAGTAGCTCTCTCTCTCTCTCTCTCTACCCCACAAGCCCATGATAAGTCAACCCTTTATCAATACCACCACTAAATTGGTATCAAGTTGAATTGAGTTTTTTTTTATAAAAAGATATATTATTGGTAAATTTACTTTAAAAATTTTGATATGTAGCATGATGATTGTATGAGAAACTGTGACAAGCTGAACCTAAGTCTGGTTTAAGACTTCTGAAGAAATAGCATGACATAATAATTGTAGTTAGTGTGTGTGCATGTCCATTTCCATAGAATTTGAGACAAGTTGCATTTACAGATACTTAAAATTTTTATAAATATACTGATATTAATTATAATTATAAGTGTAAAGAATAAATCATTGAAATTTTTACCAACTTCCAACTAAAACCAAATCATTTAGTCACTTTTGTAGAGATATGCTGTCTTTTCCTGTCCCTCACTTTGGTCCATGAAAACGCTAATTATTGTTGGCCCTAAGAAAGGATAGATCAAAGTGATACATATATACACACACATATAATTGTTACTGCTTTCACTGAACGTGGCTTACAAGTTGTAATAATGTATGAGCCATGCATGCAATGAAAAGAATGGTAGGTCCTACTAGAATGGCCAGTTGTGAAGAGTGGCACCATAAATAATAATGGTTTAGCATTCAGAGTGAATGATATATATACATACATATATATATATATAAAGTAAGGAAGACAAACATAAAGCTTCCAAATTTGCGGACACTTAAATCTCTCTTTCATTTCCCACACTGTTCCCTGAAATGCATTCATATCTCCCCAATTCAGTGAATGCTATCTCACCCCTCTCACTTTTCTCCTCATATACGACACTGTTGTACTTCAAAAGCAGAATATTATTCATCATCATCCATCTGTACCATATCATCTTGTTTCATATATATATATATATATAGGTAATTCATTATAGGGAATCTGTGTCCAGCCTTGTGAATCAGCTTCTTCAATTTGAAGACAAGGTTAATTAAACGTTTCATTTATCTTCTTAATTTCCTTATGTTGATTAGTCACACAGTCTTGCAATTTTTTTGGCTAAAAAACATATTATTAGGCCAAACTTTAAGCTAGTTCTACATAACTTCCTTGATATTTAAAAGTTTAAAATTAAGGGTTCATTTGGATACTCTACGTTCCACGTTTGAAAAGTAGGTTTGTACTTTTGAAAAGTCCAATGTTGTTTTTGGTTTTAAATAAAAGAAAATTTTAAAATAAAAATTGATTACAAAATAATCCTTATCTGCTAAATTAACGAGTCAAAGTATTTGGTTAAGATGATATTTTGGTCTTTTATATGAGTAAAAAATAACATTGATATATTGAATTTTATTTTTATATTTTTTATTCTTATTATTTAACATATCAAATTTTATGTTATTTAAGATTTTCTTTATATTTTTTAAAAATTTATAATATATTATATTTGTATAGCAAAAATTAAAAATAATTACAAATCAATGTTCTTTTTAATGCTTGTATATTTAAAAGCATATTTCACTATATATATAATCTAAACAGCTTTCAATTTACTAAACTGACATTTAAAAAAATGTATCTAAATATAAATTTTATTATAACAATTTATTTTTATTAAATTAATTTTTATTAAATGAACTTTTGACAAATTGACTTTTAGCCAATAAAAAACCAAACAAGCACTAAGACCCTAATGTTTTATGTTTTGACAACTGGCCGCCTTACCTTAACATTAAAGTTGTTGTTTAATTTTCCAGTTTATACCATTTCACTCCAATTAAAAACACTTGGCATATGATATGGAATTTTGAATATTTTAATTGTGGGCAAAATTTATATTTGTGGGCAAAATTTATATACTTAATCCTATATGCTTGAAGTGCTTGTTTTCTATTAAATTAAGGCATATGTATCATTTATATTTGAGAGAAAACTATCTCATAACTTTTTGAGAGAAATTACCAAACTTTCCTCAAAAATTTATGAGAGAAAGTTTCTCTAAAAAAATTCAAGGGAAAGATCATATAATAATATTTTAATTAATTTTATCTTCTAAATTTTTACTTTTGTCAAGCTTTTATTACGAAATATTTTGAGAGAAACATTTCTTGTCAGGACGTGGCTCTTCAAGTTTTCTCAGCTTTTCTTTTAAAATTGCTCATTGATAATTATTTTGAGGGAAAATATAAGAGAGAGTCCAAATGAGAGTTTTTTTTTTTTGACAGGGAATTTTTGTTTGAGAGAAAATTGCTGATTTGTTCTAGTCACTCCTTCACCAAAAAATGATTGAAAGGGCTTTCGGATGCACGTGGAAAATAACTTGAGCGGTTTTTTGGGACTAAATAAAATAATTAAAATATTCATAATCCAGCTGACTTACCGTGTGTTTTTTTTTTTTAATTGAACTGATATGATATATAATGTTTTTTAAAGGAAAATAGCTAAATGAAACGAATGTTAAATTAACAACCTTAATAGTAGGCGTGTTAACAGGCAGGGAAAAAAAAAAAAAAAAAAAAAAGAAAGTAAAAAGAAACATGAGGGTCTTACAATTGACCCAATCTTCAGGAAAGTTATATATAATTTAACTGTTTTTTCTTTTAAAATATATATTGTACTTTAAGTCGGTAATTCAAATCAAACCCGATCTCACCTGAAAAAAATCAGTGTCGGGCTTAGCTATATGGATATTTTAAGGGGGTATAATACTTTTAAATCTAATCCAAATTGAACTCGACTTGAATAAGTCTTACCCTTAAAATTTTTAACTATATGTATATATAAAGTGGGTAATTTTGACTAAGCTTAATAGGTTAAACTTAGTTATATGAGTTTTTTTAATAGGTTAAGATACTTTAAGTTCGGTCACAATCAGCTCGATCCGTCTAAATTACCAGTTGTAAATGTATTATGCCAAGGAGAGCCAATGAGGCAGGAATTCCAAAAGAATGAATAAATTTTCCACAATGATTTACCAAAAACAAAGTCTCCACCATGGTTCAAACACACACAAGTGTGCGTGTGTGTATAAAATGTGACCAAAAATTTCTCCATTTTTTTTATATGATCACGCAATTTATTTTAACTATAGATTTGATAACTAATTATAATTAGGAAAATGATAATAAAAAAATGGAGAGATTCCGTTTCCAAAATACTTTGGACGCTTGGCACTGCTTTTTGATTTGCCATCTGCAAGGGCTATAGGTCATTGACATTCCATTTTATATTCCTCAAACCACTCTTCATTTCTTTTATTCTCTTTTTCATTGAAAAAAAGTTAGTGATCCACCTTTAATTATTTACAATAATCGTTCATTGCGTCTTTATATTCTTAAGAAATTATTAAATAATAATGCGTCACATAAACTAGAAGCTCCACCCATAATTTAAAACCATAGATTGTTTGTCAAACCCTAACGATCGAATATTAATCCAATATGAAGAATTCTTTGGGGTTTATATTTAAAACCCTCTCATTAAATCTGGTATTTACAAGAAAGAATGTCCACTATTAATAATTAAAGGTAAATAGGGAAAATTATATTTTTTATAAATTTAATTAATTTAATAAATTTTATTAGTATATATTGGAAGGCAGATATTTGTGCCTTTTATTCAAGATCGAACATAGTTTTTTTTTTTTCTTTTTAATGGTTTATATGAGCTGGATGGATTAACTATGGGCTTGGGCTTAATGCATAAGCTTGTGGGCTTTAAACATAGCCCTTATCGTTGGGCTACTTTGTACATTTTTTAAACATAAAAATATAATTGATTAATTAAAATAAATACATGACCTAATGAATGAAGTATAAAATAAAAATAGGAAAAAATTAAATACTTATACTTAAAGTTCTTGTTTTTAATTAATTCAAGATACATGTGGAGATCTTTTATAAATTATTTCTTCTATGTCAAATTTTTTATTAATATTATTGACATATTAAAATTCACTTATTTTGTTTTAATTGAATAAAAATATATTAAATATATAAGAAGTGCACAAGTCTTGCCGAACACAAAATTTACTTGAATCATGAGTAATATGACTATTTTCAAATCTATGTGATATTTTTTAATTTTTCTTTGATTAAAGTATAGTTTTAATTCTCAACTTTATATAATATTTTAATTTAGTTTATTAATTTTATAAAGTATATTTTTAGTCCTTTAACTTAACATTGTTAGTTTTAAATTATTATTTTTATATCAATTATTATTATTTAAAAAAAACTAAACTTAATAAGTCAAAATTTGAAAATATTTTGTTAATATTTAAAAGTTTAATATAAAAATTTATAATAAAACTATCAGTGTTAATGTTAAAGAACTAAAAAATAAATTTTTTAAAATTAAATGATTAAAATAAAATCTTGTGCAAAAAGTAGAAGACTAAAAGTGTACTTCAATTTTTTTTTCTTTACATACATTTTTTTAAAACTCCGTGTACTTATATTTTATTTTGTCAATGTTTTTTCTGTACATTTTAATAGAGTTTAAATGAAATAAAATAAGTATAATCTTGAAGAAACTTTTAAATTGTTACTTTTCTTTTGCATTTCATGGGAATAAAACATCAAGTTATCATGGTAAGTTCATAAGCTCGACACTTCCTTTCTGATTTTTTTGGGGAAACAAAACATCCTCACAGGTTTAAGACAGACAAAAATGAAAACAAAATAGACAAATGGGTTCCTAAAATACTGCTGCTTAAACCTTATTCCTTATTTCTTTAACGCCCAACAGAAAAGCCTTAAAATAATTATAATTAAAATTAATTTTGAAAATTCAGAAAATTGGAAAACAAATCAAGGTCATTAACAAGATTCATCACCAAGGTATTACAAAAAGCGAAAAACTGGAGAAAAGTAGCTTAGTAGCTTTAGGTAAGGGGCACAACCAAGGATTAGCAATGGAAACCTATTTAAGTAATTACGCCTAAAGGGAAAGTGATTACTCAATCCAAGCACAGAAATTTAAAAGCCCAATACTACTGCTTGGCCTACTGTTAAACTTACAGCAATCCAAGTAGTAAGTAATATATCATTGATTTAGCCAATTAAAACTATCAATACCCATAATAATTAATTTAATTTAGTCATGGAATTTATGATTATGGCCATTTAATTAACCAATGTTATGAAAATCAAAACTAGTCGAGATAGTGGCTCACAGGGATGGATCCAGAAACTCATTCAAGGGGGGCCAAAATAAAATTCTACATGAAAGTTGGGGAGCAAAACATTTATTTTTTTACAAACACAAAATAAAACATTTTAAGAGAAATTTTGCTTGTCCCCCATGGATCCATCTGGTTCATGGTTTGTTAGTTGGTTCGTGGTCTCAAATGCTATTCTTAAAACGAAAGTTAATTTCTAGTGTACTCCAACCTATTTATAAGATGTTTTGCTAACACAAAATAATGGTCTTTGTTATAAGATGTTGGACAAAAAGTTGGAACCTATTTATAAGATGTTTAGCTAATTAAAACTTTTCATTTTACACAAAATAATTTCTAGTAAGAAGGTATTGCACATATTATAATTAGGTGGCAGTATCATATTCATTTTCATATTCATTTTTATTAATGAGAGTATAATTAAAAAGTTGGAATAAAAGTTAACAAAAGCAAAATATGATAAATTTTCTTAAATCATGAAAAAGATGTCCTAGGCACCTTATAAATAGGACAGGATAAAACAAATGGAGTAACCCAACCCATTTGGGCCCATATGGACTGGCCCAACCCATTTTTGAGTTAAAAATGGCCTGATATAGGCATGGGCTGAATTTTTCAGCTTGTGCTCAAAATGAGATAGGCCACATGTAACCTTTCAAGTTAATTTCTTTGAAGTCTCAACCATGGCATGATTATGATTGAACAAAATAATTTAAAAGTTCTTTCACAATTTCAGCATTCCTTGATGTCCTTTTAAGAATGAAAATATCTATCTTAGAGCTACTTTTGTACTCCATTTATTAAAAAAATTGCTTTTAGAGGTGAATATTTATAATTAAAATTGAGTTCCATACTACATTAACACGACAAAATAAGTCATACTACTATTCATGGCTTGTGATTATTATGACTTATTATTTTATATTTTAGATTGATCATAGCATAAATGAATTAAGACAAGCCACATTACTCAAAAGTGGAGAAAATTATATAACCTTTCAAATTGAAACGAAATTTAGCTCATATTATATACATTTATATAATGATATATGAAAATTATACTAATACTAATTGCATTGTTTCAATGACCAGATTATCAGACTTGTTGAACCATTGATCAAAGTCATTAATGGCTCTATTTGGACCAAGAAAATTTCTAGCCACTATATTGACTTGGAAATTGGAATAATTTTTAGAAAACTAGATACGTATAAATATAATATAAAAAGCTTAAAAATTTAAAAAAATCAGAAAACTTCAAAAAGTAAACCCCTACTAAAAGATAACATTATTTTTGGACCCTTTATATGTATATGATATGATTTGAGACTATTTTTTTTAGGAAAAAGTTGACAATTATGGATGCAAAGATATGTGCTTTTAAGTTTAATTACACCTAATTTAATTAAAATTCACATATATTTGATATGTTATAAAATTACAATTTCATTAACAACTAGACATATTATACATTTATTTCTTTTATATATTATATGCATATAATATTATTTTTTATTTAATTTTACTTAATTATTACATTACTAATTCATTATTGATCCAGCTCATTATATCATGAAAACTGAGATCATTCCTTTTTCTTTAGTGCCTATAAGATCATTCCTCATACTCCCAATTAACATCTTGTCGACAATTTTCCAATCACTGACTTTTCATGGTTTGATTCACACAAATTTCTGAGTGAGATTTATATCTTATTTCAACAACCTCAAATAATATGATGCATTTATAGAGGACAACGACAATTCAGGCCACTTGAATTAAGTTTAGATGGCAAGTCGAGTTGCTATGTACCCATCCATATATCCATTTCTATTTATAAAGTAAAGATAAGAATTTTGTTGATCATATTTATGAGTTATGTTATTAACTTTTTATCACAAGTTTCTCAACTATTTTTATCTCCCATGCATTAAATGTTGGTTAGAGATATATATATTAGGAATGAAGTTAAAAACTTATTAATTTCTTTGGCAAAGTTGATAAGCTTTAGGAAAAATATAAGTATTAGTCCCTCTACTTTTAATGTATTTTATGGTAAACTAAATAAATTTATGGTAAACTACTTTTAATGTATTTTGTTATACAAGTCCCTAAAGTTTGTTTTTCTCATTGTTATAGATTCCTTTAGTCTATCCCATCCGCAATGTTAGTTCCTATATTTTTTTAATAAGCCAATAAGATGATGAGATTGCAATAACAATGTTAAATATATATGAAATATGACTAATGCTATTAATCTGTGCTGAGGTGGAATTATGATTAAGCTGATTAATGGTATTGTCCACCCCATTCAATTTGTTGAATTAAAATTGTACTTAAACATAGATTAATGATGTTAGTAACATGCATGTCAGCATATTTGATATTATTAGTGTCACCTCATCATTCTTTTGTACATATTTAAAAATAAAAGGACTAACATTACAGGTGGAATAAAGTAAAGGAATTTGAAGTAGTGAAAAAACTACAGGACTTATGCCAAAACATTTAAACTACAGGGGCCATCAACAGCTATGTTTTCTCTAGGATTTAATTAAGGCTTTTTTTTGTTTTGTTTTGGTAAAACATGATAAAGTAACTTATAGATAAAACTGAAAAGTATATAAAAGCTTAGGATTCAAACACCCGTATTGCGATAAAAAAACAAACATAGGAAGAGAGAACCTTACCATTTTCACATTTCATTTTCTCTCAAATACTATTTTACACTCCCTCATGTTGTTAATATAAGATGAAGTTTGATTTTTTTTATCCTTAATATAAGACAAACTTATAGTATTTAATTTTTTTCAATTTTATCCCTTGTTTAATTATTGTCATTTGAATTCTTGTACAACAATTCATTATGGCTATTATTGCAAAGAAGAGTAAAAACATAAAATTGCATATATATTTTTTACAATTTCAAGATTATAACTAACGTTTCTTAGTAAGAGTGAAGTTAGTTAATTTTGTCTTATATTAAATATTGATAGTACTTCTTCCATTTTTATATATAAAAGAAAAAAAACTATCCACATAATTTAAGGAAGTTAGTTAACTATAATAATTATGTCTGAAAAAAAAACTAAACTAAAATACCCTATATTAATCAACATAAACATGTGTTAATTATTTCTTGTTAATATAAATTATGAGGGACGATTTAGAAATGTGTAACAAATGCTTATTAAAATATGTGATTTTGCTGATATGAAAAAAGTAAAAACTGATATTTTTTTTTACAAATAAAAATGGAGGGTATATAGCCAAATATGATAGGTGATGGAGACCATTTAATTTCAACAATTAATATAAAAATGCAAGAAACGAGGAGGTGCGGTATTTGAATTCTTTCTGGTTGAGGTAAAAGGAATCACTAGAATCACCAATTGGAAATATGGTGAAAAATGCTCAAGCCATTGGTACAAAGGATGCGATCAAATACTGTTTTAAGAACCGGACAATCAAATCAGTTGAACCATCGATCTGAACTGTTAACGACTTGATTTATATCCAAAAAATCAATTTTATGATTGAGTCAGGTTTAACTAGAGTTGCACTGCTATTAAATCATGAATCAAAACTGTTTTTATAAAGCCCAACAGTTCTAAACATAATATAAAAAAGGTTAATTTTTTTAAATTTAAAAAATTAGACCCTACTAAAGTTATTTTTTTTACATAAATACTCCCTTCATTTAATATTATAAGATATTTATTTAAAATTTTAATGTTAAAAAATATAAAGTATTTTGTATTTTAAGGTGCAACGTAACTAATAAGACTTTTTTCAAAAATAAACTTAATTAATGGTGTAATTAATAATATTTTTCAATTGAGACATTCAATTAAATAATAAGAATAAATATAGAAAGAATATATAATTTTAAACATAACTAACTAATTTATTAAAAATATAATTTAATTAAAAATATCTTATAATATGAAACTGGGAAAAAATCATTAATCATGCCGGCCAAAAAATTCAACCAGGCCTTGAAATTGACACTGTTCACGCCTGATCTTTATCTAAAAGAAATCTACTGGGCCTTGATACCGTTGGCCATAATTAATGAAAGGAATAGTCAAGTAGATATTTTATTCATTTTGATGTGTAAGCGTGTGTCTTGTTTGGTTAAATTACACACACATACTCAGACATAGATAAAGCAATTGTAGAGGAAAAGAAGAAACCAAACCACATCAATCATACCATGGAAGCCATCCGAGTAATCTCCAGAGCTTCAGTCCAGGCACGAAGTGACGTTAATAATGGTGACTCACCAAAACAAATCGACTTGAATCCATGGGATCTTCAGTTTCTAGCAAATGAGTATGCTCGGAAGGGTCTTCTTTTTCACAAACCCTCATCATCATCATCTTTCAAACACACAGAGACATTGATCCTTCACTTGAAGGACTCGTTTTCTCTTGCCGTTGACCTCTTCCCACCCGTTGCCGGCCGTCTTACCGTCGTCCACCACGACGATGATGACACATCCTCCGTCTTCATCACTTGCAACAACGCCGGAGTAAGCTTTGTTCATGCAGTTGCAGAGAACACATCAATTGCTCACATCATCGAACCCACTTATGTTCCTTCAATTCTCCACTCCTTCTTCCCACTTGGAAATTTCAAGAACTTTGAAGGAACTCAGGTTCCATTAATGGCTGTTCAAGTTACAGAGCTAGTGGACGGCATCTTCGTCGCTTGCTCGATGAACCATTGTCTGTTTGATGTGAAGCCGGCTTGGGATTTCTGGAATGCATGGGCAGAGATCTCACGAAATGGTTTAAACCACATTGCTTCAGATTCAAAGTTCGCTTCATTTGAGCGATGGTTTCCTCACGATAATATTGAACGTCCTATACGAATCCCATTCAAAGAAATGATAGAGAATTACAGTAAGGGGTCTGGTAATTCGGTTCAGCTGCCTTCATTCTCTAGGAGGATCTTTCACTTTAAAAGGGAAAAAATTGCAGAACTCAAAGCAAAAGCTAACACAGAGGTACAGGATGGTGGGGTCATGATCAGCAAAATCTCGTCCTTGCAAGCTGTTCTAGGCCATGTTTGGAGGTCTGTGATCAGAATTCAGAATCTTGATCCAGAAGAAGAAGTCACTTACAGATTCCTCATAGCTGCTAGATCCAGAATTTATCACCCACCAATACCAGACAACTATTTTGGAAACGCTGTGCAATACACTACTGTGACGATGAAAGTAAGAGACTTAGTTGGAGATGGAGGCCTTGGAAAGTTTGCTTTGGAGATGAACAAAGTAATCGCGTCATTCACAGAAGAGAAGATCAAGAAGGACTTTGACGCTTGGATACAAAATCCAACCATGCCTTCACAACATGGCACAATTGGCAAGTTTATGACAACAAATAACTCTCCAAGAATCAACTTTTATGAATTTGACTTCGGCTGGGGAAGGCCGGTGGCGGTTCGTCTCGGTCCAACCAACTCAAGGATGTGGAAGCTGGTCGCCGATGCCGGAGCAGAAGAAGGTAGCTTCGACTTTGAGCTGTACATGTCTCATGATATATTGGAAGCTCTGGTAAGAGACTATGAGTTCATGAACATGGTTTCACCACCACCACCTTTGATGGGGTATCCAATTAATGAATTAGCACAGGCTTAAGTATGATATGATAGAAAAAGAGCTTGATGTATAATGTTTTGTGTGTGCGCGTGTGCGTGTGCGGTATCTTGTTTCTGTTCACAAATGTTGCTTCTGTATCATCTATATTTTATATAGTGGCGTTATATAGATAGTGGTATTATATATATATATATATATACACACACAAATTATAGATAGTTTGTGTTTGGTTTTTAATTTTTAAAAAATTTATTTGCTAAAAGTTCATTTAGTAAAAAGTTAGTTTAGTAAAAATTATTTGCTAAAATAAAACTTGTATTTAAATATATTTTTTTAAAAAGTCAGTTTAGTAATATAAAAGTTGTTTGGGTTATATATAGTAAGATGTGCTTTTGAATGTACAACTATTTAAAAAAATATTAATTTATGATGAATTATAATTTTTGTTATTCAAATATAATATATTAGAAATGTTTAAAAAATGTGATAAAATTTTTGAATAACATAAAACTTGATATGTTAAATAATAATAATAATAAAATAAAGTTTGATATGTTGGAAAAAATTATATAATAAATAATTTAACATACATTAATATTGAAAATTAAGATGATTAGTTATTCAATTTATAATGTATAATCTAGTCTCTAATTAAATCGTGAACTCTATTTATCTTTCTATTAGAAGTCACACTTAAAATATTAAAAGTAAAATGAAAATAATTGTACAAAAATAGTCGTAGTGGTAAAAAATGTAAAGATTTTTTTTTTGTGATAAAAATATAAAGAAAGATTAAAAGTATAAGAGTCATTAAAAATTTTAGAGTAACATGGTCATATCAAAAATCTATGGAATTACATTTCAAAAGCACATTGCAAAAACTTTTCTCCATAACTTTTACTAGATCTACATTCAACAACATTCAAAAAGTATTTTTAGAAAGTTAATTTGGAGTGAAAGGTAATATCCAAACAACATCTCATTTTTTAAAAGTGAAAAAGCACTTGTGAAAGTGAGTTGTGGGTTATCCAAATGGATGTTTACTATGTTATATATATATATATATATATGAATCTGCTTGTATTGTCGTGCTCTAAAGAAAAATTTGTTTTCATGTATTATTTTACTTAATATTTTGTGTTTGAATGGACTAATGTTTGCAATTTTTTTAGTGGACGGTGTGGACATCATAACGTAATAAGAAAAAAGCGTTTCTCTGATTTGTAATTTCATATTTATGGTTTGACATTTCAAAGCATGCTTAACTCGTACGTGGATTCAATTTTAGGGAAATTGACATTAGAACCATAGAGGCCAGAATATTTATGCTTGAAAATTGCATAAGTTAAAAATCAAAATTTATTATTGAATTGTTTTGAAGTTAATTAGAACTTAGAACCAATAGTACTTTTAAAAATCGTGACAGGAAACAGTATATATGCTCCCTCCATCTTTATATATAAAATTTTTTAGTTAAATCATACAAATCAATAAAAATTAATTATTTAATTAAAAATATAGCAACATTTCAATTTTATCTCTAATTATTATAAATAAAAAATTTTTTTAAAATAAATTAATTAAAGTACTTATCTTTTTCTCTTTCTAATATAATAAAGCTATAATATTCTATTCATTAAAAAATATGCTTATAATTTTTTATATTTATAGACAAAATGTAACATCCTGATTTTTTTAGATAAAAAAATTATTGTGAAATTTAAGTTTTTCTTTAAAAAAATAATAATAATAGAAATTTATATTATTTGAGGTTATTTGAAAATAATAATATGGTTAGAAATTTAATTATGAATTAAAAACTTAGGTTTAAAATTACATAAGAAATGTTTAGTTAAGATATAAATATTAAGATTTAAAATATATATAAATAATTTTTTTTGGTGTGAGTTAAAAAAAAAGAAAGTAAAAAAAAGAGAGGGAGGGGGTTTAGTCCCACATCGGATAGATGTGGGAAGGTGAGGCGCCTCAAAGGAGGAGGTGCATCAGTGGAGGAAGCAGAAGAAAAAGAAAAGTTTATGCAATTTGTGAAAATTGTAACTAATGGCTCAAGATGTAATTTGTAAAAATTACAAGTAATAGCCCAAATGTTTGAATAATTAAATTTAGACCTATAATTTTTTTAATATAATTTTGGAACCCACAATCTCATTTTTATATTATTTTTCTCTCTTCCTCTCACGTTGCTGGCGTTTTCTCGCAAGGGGAGATTATTTTCTTTTTCTTCAGGTATGTTCTAACTTTCCTATTTAGATTAGCATTTAAAAATTTACTTAATTATAAAATTAATTTTATAGTTATTTTCTAAATAATATTAGCTTTCTAGTGATATAATTATTTTGTAGGATAGAGTAAATATTTTGATTAAGATTTTTTTATAGGATAGTTAATCTGATGATATGATGGATTAAAAATATAGGTTAAAATTCTTAGAGATATAATAAATATTATAAAATATTTTTTTGAAGTTGAAACTCATGTTTAAGAATTTTTGAGTTAAAATCTAGATCTATATGGTTGAATTTATATTGAATCTAAGATGTAGGGATGAAACTTTAATTATTAAATATTTATTTAAGTATGAATAGGTATTTTTGAGGTTATAGAAAGGTGATTTGAGACCTCAGGATAATTCTAAAATTTTTAATTTATTTTTGAACGAATTTTTAGAATATAGATGGATGAAATTGTGATACTAGAAGTGATTTGATGCTTAAAAATAGTTTATCAGGGTGCGAGAATTTTAAAAAAGAATTTAAAAGTTAAATGAGGCATAAATCTTAAATTAGTGTTAATATGGATTTTAGGCCTAAAACTTTCTAACTCTTTAATTTAAAGTTATTTATTAATTTTAATGTAAAATTAATATATAGTATTGTGAAATAATTATGTAGATTATATTGACAAAAATAGTGGTGAAAAAGGAGTTGTGAAGGGGAACTTGTTATTCAAGACACAAGGTAACCATTATTAATGTGTTGTGATGGGTGTGTTTGTGAATAGTTATGTGTTGTTTTATTGTTTGGAAAAATTATGAATTATTAAAAATAAATACTGTATATACTTGTTTGAAATTATTGCCAAGTGGGTTAAAAATTTATTTTTGTCTATCATGATGAGATATTATTGTTCGGATATATTTCTGTTTGGATATTTAAATGATGCATGATTTGTCAGGGTATTTTAATGTATGGTGTTAATGGAAATTTTTGTTCGGTTAATTATTACCACGTGATAAGCCTTTATTGGACCCAATGAGTGGCGTGTCGCTTAGTCCAACTCACCTTTGGCCGGGTGATTTGGCGTCCAAGCATGGCGAAAGGAGGATATAAGGTGCAGTCATGCAATTAATTACTTGTTCGATTTGTTTGAAAATATTATTCGGTTAAATATTTTGTGTGCCCACTTAGCAATCGCATGATTAGTTATATTCGAATGCATCATTACATATTAATTTTTGATTACTGAGACTTTTAATTCTCATTCTCCATGGTTAACATTTTTACAGGAGCGAGTCCGGCCGACAAAGCACCAGAGGCGTAACTTTGGTATATGAGACGCCATCTTTTACGTTGCCTCTCATTTTGTATTATGCAATGTATCTTGTGCCAACTTAAGACATTTTTTATTTTGGCAACATGTAAACTCTAATCCTTTTTATTAAATGCATTTATATGACCAAGAGGATTATATTTGTCCCTCTTGATTCATGATCTGATTTAAATATCATGCCATGAGGATTCTATATGTCCCTCATGGTTCTAATTACTTTTTGAGATATTTTAAGACCTGTGGTATATTGTCTTGGATGTACCATGATAGAAATTTTTCTACCATGATAAGAGTATGATAAGGGTTCAATAAAAAAAATAATTTATTGAATTAATAATTTATGAAAAAAAAATCGATTTATAAATTTGAGGGTGTTACACAAAAAAAGATTCTAGAAAATCTCTTACACATAATGATGGAGAGAGCGTGCTACTATTTAATTAATTCATTCAATTCATCAAAAAACATTACTCCCTCTGTCTCTATATAAAACAAGTCTTCTAGAACTTTTTTTTTGTCCCTAAATATAAGAGGTTGTTGGCATATTTTTTAATAAATGAAACATTATACCCTTATTAAATTGAAAAGAGAAAAAAAATAAGTATTCTCACTAATTTACTTTGAAAAATATTTATTTTTTATTTACATTAATTAGAAATAAAATTAGAATATTGCTATAGCAGTAATTAGATAACCAACTTTTATTAATTTATGTGATTTAATTAAAAATATCTTATATATAAAAATAAAAGGAGTATCTCTCATCATGGCATATAAATGCCAACGGTGAGTTTCAGTGCTCGTTATAGTTATTACAATAATGTATATCATGATGCTTATCATTGTGGGGATATGTTTGTCTAAAATTAAGTTTAATGATTTAGATTTAAAATTTTAACCTGTAATTTTTTACGTAAAAAAATTATTTTTTAGGGTGACAGTTAGAAAGTTACATTTATTTTAAAATTTGTACCTATTGAAATAATAATTTATTAAATATATAAAAATAAAATTTTATCAAATCTAAACTGTTAAAATCAAATTTGGAGCACTAAAAGAATGGATCACTGAAACTGAAGCCATAAAAAAGAATGGATGGGGCACGCAAAACAACGTGATTTTTTTTTTTTATTGATTTAGTTTGATGACATTTGAGATATATTCATTGCGTTGAAGTTATATTAAGCCAATGGAAAACAAAACAGGCACTGAATAATGTTCTGGTCTCGTGAAACGTAATAATGATGACACTTTGACTATTTCACAAGCATTTATTCATATACAGTGACTATTGCATCAGTCTTTTTTGCAGCATCAATGGGAATGGGTTGAGTCTAAGAAGTTATTGTCCGTCACAGTTTAATGGATTAATGTTCGAATAATTATTAACAAATTTGCTCATATTAGTACGGGCAATATTTTGAATATATTTATTTTTAAAAGAATAATACCTGAGTAAAAAAGAAAAAAAAAATCTTATATGCAAAAGAGGGCATTGGTTACGCTTGAAAAGGGTAAAACTATACTCTTCCATGATTCTTTTCGTTGAAGCTTTAATTTGACAATATTTGAATTATTCAATATGAACAAGGTAGTAAATTGAAGCATGGTTAAAAAAAAAAAAAAGCTAAAGCATATATCTTTGAAAATACTTTTGGTTGAGTCTTCATTTCCCTGCTTTGGTAGGAGTTACGATTTTTTTCGTGGTTATATTATATCGTGGATGACCAAATATTATATTTTTAAGGTCTTCACACTATTAAAAAAAATATCATATATATATATATATATAATAGATAAGACAGAATTCGCTCTAAGAAACCATATACTAGTTATTTAAATAATGGTTATATAATCTCTGGATGTATATAATAGTTAAAAAAAACATGCAACTATATAGCTTTTATTTTTAATTGTTTTCCCAAAGATTATTTAACAGTTGTTTATAAACAACCGCTATATAGTCCCTACAACATAACAGTTATTTAAATTAATCATTACATAGACTAATTATTTTTAAATTTACAAACTATTAAATAATGGTTATTTGAAAATAGAAAGGTTCAAAGTTTCACTTTCTCTAGTAAATCTCCCTCATTTATTGTGGAACACTAAAACGAGATGGCTAGTTCTACAAGTATGTAGAATGGGAACAAGACTGATGACTTCTACCCCTTGAGAGGCCTTAAACAGGAAGATCATCTTTCTCCTTTTTTATTTGTTCAATGTATGGATAAACTCTCACATCTTAACATTATTGATGCAATGAATGAGAAGTGATGAACGGAGTGAAGCTCGGCAAAAGGGGCACTCCTATTTTGCATATTATGTTTGCTGTTGATCATCTCATTTTTTGTGAAGCTAGTATTGATCAACTAAACACATTTTTGACAATTTTAGAACTATGTAATACTATCTCAAGACAGAAGGTAAGTATTGAAAACACTAGGATTTTGTTTCCCTTAAAAATATGCTTACATCTGGGTAAGGAGATCATTGGAAGGAGTGGCTTCATCAAAAGTGAAGGGCTTGGCAAGCACCTTGGTTCGGTGGATACAAAAGGTCAAAACAAGAAGCAGAGTTTCAAATTTCTGATTGAAAAGGTGCAGAAGAAGCTTAGTGGATTGAAGATGCAAACTCTCTCTTTAGCAGGTCGTCAGACGTTGGTTCAATTAGTCAATTCTCAGATTCTTCACTATCATATCCATCATAGCAAAGTTCCGATCTCCATATCTAATGAAATTGAGAAGATTTAGAGGAAGTTCATTTGGAGCAAATATCTGGAACAACTAAGTGTGCATGCCATTAGTTGAAACACTCTCTATGAGCCCAAGGATCAGGGAGATTATGGGTTAAAAGAAATGTCTACTATGAATGAGGCTCTGCAAGGTAACGTGGCTTAGAATATACTTACCAAACCTGACAGTCTCTGCTCTAGTAAATATGCGAGAGGGAAAGATCTAACCAAATATGCTATGGGAAAAAATAATGATTCTCTTCTATGGAAAAGCTTAGTGGAGCTTTGGCCTAAGATTGTTGAGAACACGGTCCGTGATGTGCGTAATGGATGTAGTGTTCTGTTTTGAAAGGGGAGATGTCTTAATAAAGAGGTGCCTCTTATTGAGAAATGCACTCATATGATCCATGATGAGATTGCTAATACTATGATCAATAATAGGGTGGATGAGTTAGGCAAGCTGGATTTTCTTACGGAGTTATTATCTTAGGAAGATATCCTTTTGCTTAAAGGCCATACTCTATCAACCAGAGATTATGGTGATGATAGAGTCAAATGGGGACTTCAAACTAATGTGCAATTTTCTATTGCTTCATTACATAATATGATTACGGGTGTAGCTTTTGGCACTCCTGACCAAGCATGGAACTTTTTGTGGAGGTGAAAGGGTCCCCAAAGAATTCAAACATTTATGTGCATGGCCTTACATAAGAGAGTGATGACTGCTCGAAGCAGGATTAAGATCTTTAAGGCACCAGTGACTTGTGATATTTGCGCTACGGAGGTTGAAGATGTTGTGCATGTGATTCATGATTGCAATGTGGCGCGTGTAGTGTGGAAGAGGTTAGTTCCTGCTACCCATTTTAGTTGCTTCTAGCAAATGAATAAATGGGATTGGTTTTGGATTAGGCTCAAAAATGTTTTTCGTTGCTTGGGCCTAATTGGAGGGAAGAAATTTGGGCCCAGCACATCACATGGCTTGTATTAGACCTAAAAGAGATAGGCTCAGGTTCAGATAACAGAAAATGGAACAAGAGGAGGATGAAGAGAACAAGGCTTTCTCTACTACGGTTTCATTTGTACTGTACTTGGGAGTGAATCGAGAGAGATTCCACTTAGGTAATTCTTCAATACTCCCTCCTCTTCCTCTCTACCTAGTTTTTGAGTTAGGCTTTGCAATGGGATTGATAATTTTTAGATTTCAAGGCTTGGGTCAACCCATTCATTTAAATGGGACTAATATGAGATGTTTAAACTTTCTATATCAAGGTTTGGTGTTTTTATTCGTCTATATGCACGGGCTCTCTATTTTGGACAAACCTTAGGTACTAAAGTGATTGTTTTGGATTGTTGGGTGTTATAAATGATGTTTAAACTAATGGGAGTTAAACAAAGTTAATGAAAGATAATGCACCTTAGGTGTGAAGAATATGAGAAACTAGATTTATGGGTTCATCTATTGGCTAGTGATATGTCACACCCCAAAAGAAAGAGTGACCGGTAAGTGATGTGAACTAAAACATACATCACTTAATCCTGAGATTAAGGAATTGTTCCACGTCTGAAACATGATTATATTTGCATTAAAACATGATTAAGTAATATTTTTGTAGAAATTTAGTAGAACTTCCCTATAAATCAAACATCCTAAAAATTTTACACTACAATGTTTCAATAAAAATTACAACAATTAAGAGCTCTACTCCTTCCAACCAGCAAAGCAAAGTGTACAACAAAAGTAAGGAACCTAACTATAGCCTATGTGAAGCATCTTATCATAAGATTTATAAAACATAATACATAGATTTAAGATTATATCAAATATGCTTGATTAATAGTTCTTCACTTCAATTCAATATTGCAACCCCCTCAATGCTCGATAGGAGGTTCAGTATTAGCTAATATATCTGAGATGAAAAATATTTTATAATGAATAACGTCCCCAATTTAAAATTAAATGAAGTAATTTTATCATGAATTTATAGAAATATCCATTTGAAAACAAATTAAAATCTCATACCTTATAGGCCACATATTTCTATGCAATATGTATATGAATCCAAATAGTAATGATGTAGCATTCAATTTGCACCTTTAAACTATAATATATGCTTTAAACAATTTAAATATGTAACTCATTTCAAAATCCATGCATGAAAAAAATACAGCTCATTTGACAAATACCATCTTGAATAAACAATAAGTTTCAAAACTCAATTTTTAGCGGTCAGACTAAACTAGAGCGATTAACAAGTGTGGATACAAAGTCTACAAGAACAAGTAACTAACAAGTATGGTCTAAAACCACAAAATGATTAAGCATAGCTAGAAGTCATGAAACAAGCGTTGGCATGAAACCCATAAATAATAAATATGAGTGCTAGGCTTATGAACAACATGCATGAGTACAATGCTCATAAGTATTAAGTTAGTTAGGATTTAACCATGGTACGTTGAGGGTTAATAGGACTGCTATTAGAAATTGGCATTTTGTACTTAGTCCCACTGAAGTATTTTTTTTCCAAACATGTATGAAATCAAATTACCATTGGAATGTACAAAATATCATTTTTTTTAAATATTAAAATTCACAAAAGAATATTCTTGAACATTAAACTTTCTTGACATGTGTTCTTAGAAGTGATGTCTTATAGTCTTTGTCTTCCATGCATGAGTATTTACAATCAATACATTAAATAGAAAATGAATGCTATCAAATAAAATTCTTGTTTTAGACTAACCTTTCCATATCAATAGATATGATATAATTCAAATAAACTTGCCTTGATAAAATCTATCTTAAAAAACTAATAGCTTAATTTAAAAGTATAACAAATGGTAAAAATATCATTTGTAATAGTAATTCTTGTAGATATTCATTTGAAAAGTAATTCCAAATCTTTTTATAATTCTAATATAGTGAAAAACATCTCCATATCTAATAGTCAGCAATTGAACTATGACCACAAATCATTAGATAATAATAAATTAGAGTACTGTATCATTTATTTTTGGATGAATCAAAAGGATTATATAAATAGAAAAGGTGGCATGTAAATATGCTTAATCAATATTTTTAAGAAAAGGAATTTTTTAACAAGTTATTAGAATGCTATTCACTTACCTGTAGTGTTCTCAAGTGCAAATTCACCCTTTAGAGTCAATCTTCCTCCCACTAAACACCCTATTCAATATAAAAGATAATTTAATGATCTTTACTAGAGTTTAATAAACTCTTTTCCAATATTAACAACACCATAGCCAACTAAGTTCTCAACTAAATATAATTTACACCTTAATTCATCCAGTCTCTATTATACTTTATAGATACCTTTTTATTTAACACTTTGTTTCTATCCAACTTTTCTCAAGTATGTGTAACTAAACTTGTATACACACACACAACCCCCACCTATAGTCATGCTAAAATTCCATGGTTCTTCCATCATTCATTTTATCAAGCACCTTGGGTGCATTCCCAAAATCAAGTCATCAAACACCATTATAGTATTAATCATCACCCATACAATTCCCAAGAACTCAACTAGTATAGTTTCACATTAGCTTCATAACCCAATTTCTTCATAGTGCAAAGCTCAATTCATAAAATAATAGTATCCAAGCTAGTTATGTTTCTTGGAGAGATTAATAGGATTGTAGGAAATACAAAACCAAACAAGCTCTTACAAACATTTAATCAAACACCTTGTAGGCATCAATCTTCAAATCTTAATTCTAAGCTTTTTTCTTCAAATCTCATCCCAATAATCTACAATATAACTTTTAGATTTATTATATTTTTCCAATTAAATTTCCCTACAAGAGTCAATTAAAATTCAAGAAAAACTCAACTAGACTATCCTCATCTTAATTCTTATCCCTGACCTACTCAGTCTGTCAATGGTGGGATTTGCTGGTTGAGGCTCTCGATTAATTGGAATGAAGAATGGAGAATGAAGCTTCTCGATCGTGTTTTGTCTCTATTTCTTCCTCTTCTTCTTTTTAAACATAAAGGGAAAAATGGTAATTTTAATGGAGACTAAAATAAAAATTAAAACTTCTCTTTTACATCAACAAAATTTGAACCAAACACCTGATGGATGAGTGTTAACATAATTTCTACTAGACCAACATTTCCTTTTGTTATATATATATATCCTTAAATTAATAAATGCAATCAAAATAATTTATCATTAATTTTAATCTTACTTAGATCCTTGGGTTATTACATGATAGTTGGCAAATGATGATATTAAGTCAGAAATTGATCATGATTGTTGTTAGTACATAGACAATCAATTTGTGCACCATTGAGCTTAGGAAGAAAGTTGTTTGAGGGATAACCTTTAATTTGGTATTTCAAAGGTTTGAGGCTACCGGAGAAATCTTATTCTTGCTTGTGCTTGCTTAAATTGATTATTGGGACTTTTATGAATTGTAAACTCTATTTTCTATATGCTGAATCATATGTTTATTGTTTTGGAAATTATGTACAATTGTGGCTACTAGTTTATGTAAATGAGAATTTGATTTATGAAATGTGTTTTCCTATATGCTATGAGTTGGAAAGAAAAGTTTCATGAATTTGGCTTTATGAGATTGAGAAAGAGACCATGTGATGAGTATGATTTTAATGAGTTTTGAGAAAGAGATATATATATATATATATATATATGTTGATGAGCTCATAATTGTGGCATGATCATAGTGATGGGAATGAACCTTAAAAGATGTTATAGATTTTTACTCCATGTGGATAGCACCAAACACTATAGGTAGCCTCAGTGTTTGGTTTAGATCGGGTATTCCTTAATACACTACTACAAAAAAGGGCTATAGGAGTGTTTATTTTTATTTCCTTAAAAACAGATATGGGAGCGTTTTTCAAACGCTCTTGTAGGTCAACCCACAAGAGCGTTTTTTGTTTTGTATAAAAGCTCCTGTAGGTCAGTCTACTGGAGCATTTTTAAATAGAAAAGCTCTATTAGGTCCATTCTATGAGAACATTTTTGCCTAAAAAAGCTCGCACAAGTTGACCTACAAGAGCATTTATTCTCAAAAACACTCTTTTAGGTGATTTTTTTTTATTAAAAATTCCATAATTTTTTTTGTAGATAAAAATTTTGTGATTTTGTCTTCTTGCCCACACACACACACACACGCACGCACGCACACACGCGCACATGCATGCACACACACACACATGAAAAAGCTTACAACTATTGATAAAGACTTACTTGTTGAATTCAAACACAACTTAATATATCATTGAACAATCCCTAGGTTTAATTAAAAAGTAGTACTATAATGATAGAAATTCAACATAACAACTTGTCATTTAATTTTAAAGAGACAACTCAAACTATGAACCAAATTTGATCTTTTGTGTACATATCAAAATTATTATAACTAAGATGATATTATAACTACTTTTAATACCTTATAAACATCTCATGACATAAAGTTAATCACTCTTCCATTAAATGCTCTAATTCTTCCATTTTGATGCAAGTTCCATCTTGATATATGATAGCAATGAGCTTGATCTAAAAGGAGGAGTGGATTATGGCAGACTCAGACAAGCTTCCTATGACAATAGAGGACTCTAATTGTGGCTAGAGAAGGTTAATGAATGCTAGGAGTTTGAAGATTAAAACACAACTAAATGGCTGACTTTACTTTAGGAACCCTCGAGATCTCATCAGCTCACAATTTTTTTTAAAAAAACTAAAATCCTACAAGAGTGTTCGGGCCTAAAAAAGCTCTCATAGGCCTTAAGCCTAAGGGAGCATTTTAGGGCACAAAGACTTTAATAGATTGCTATATTGTTTTTTAATATATTTTACCACCTATGGGAGTGTTCATAGGCCCAGATGCTCCCATAGGATGTATCATATTGGAGTTTTTTTAATAAAAAAGGCTCTAGTATATTTTGCATCATATTTTTATAGTGTTTTCAATTAAAAATGCTCTTATAAGAGCACTCTTATATCACTTTTTGTAGTAGTGATATCACCATGCATTAGGTGTAGGATAGGTTATCTAGATCTCTTACCCCATAACTCTACCCTAGATTTGGTATGGACAAGGGTTTACAACATCATAGAGATTCGAGATGGGGGAATCCATGGTCCGAAGTGAGCTTGGCGCCTTTGATTGAGTAGCTCCTTACAATTAGTGAGCTTAAGTTGATTGGTCCTTTTATATGGACATAGCCCAATTTGATATAATAGACCATGGACTTAGTTTAAGGTATCAAGAGAATATAAGTGATGTTATTGTTAATGCATTTCATTAATATCTCATTGATACATTATGATATTTATGGAATTGATTTTATATTGCCTACTTTCAATATCTATAATTGATTTGATTTGCATGTGCTAATTTTAGAGTACCTTGATGACTGAGTGGTTGTACTTACCTTTCTCTCTTAACATAGTAAGGAGTTAACTTAGCGAAGGGCAAATGAGAAGCAATTGAAGTAAAGGATTGATAATCCTTATTGTAATGCCACCTTGTTATTTTGATTATTTTGTGTAATTTAAATGATATTGCTAACTAAGATTGTTGATTTTACACTTTCACCATTTGCATTAAACCTATAATTTGGTCATATTTTGGGCCTAAGGTTATGCATAATGTGATTTTATTTATCTAGACTGGGTCAAACTATTGGTGTAAGTAAGATTATGAGTATTCTAAAATTATGATTAGAAATGTTAAAAATGATATCGAAATCCTCCTCCTGTTGATTTTGTTAATTATGGGGTTGAGGGTTGAAAACTTGATATATGATATTTTGGATAGAAGTGGTGCATTGTATAGGTTGTTCTAAGTTTGTTGAGTGTGTTCTAGGCATAATTGCTAGCTTTCAGCACTTGGTGGTGAGTTTGGACACCTTGGATTGTGAAAAATGTTAAAATGATATTGTTTTGGTTTTGGGTATCTAACTTTGCAATGTGATGTTATTTGGAAATAGAACTAGTTTCATTAGTTAATTTACTGAATAAGCTTTCTGTGGACACCTAATCACCTTCATCAAATGTGGAATAGAGATTAGGGGCGCTGGAAGTTCAGCCCCCAAGTTTACATCACAAAAACTTTGCAATCAAGGTTTTATGCAGTATATCATGGTGGATGGCGCCCTGCATAATGACCTAGAGACATGTATGTCATAGCACATTGAGTCTTATCCATGAGGAGCAGCCTATGTGTTGTTAGCTACAGTAAACACTCTATGAGACATGGTGGATGTCTTAAATTGTGAAAACTAACCTTTTTAACCTCGTTTTTAAATTGTTTTCAATTCTTATTAATATCCCATGCTTCCATATATTTAGAACTCTGATAATTTCATTCTCTTACCTTAAGAACTTGAAATTTAATTATAAAACTTAGGATCCCAATTTTTATTAAAGTTTTATACTATTGAAATTAGTTTTTGACTTTTTTACCATAATAGCTTCTAAATAATTAGTTTTGTTTTTTTTTTACTATGGTAGAATTATAATAATTACTTGGTTTGTACCTATTCTACCATGGTAGAGGGTTAATCATTGCTTTTAAATACATAGGTAGAATCTTATTAACTATAGTAAACACTCAAATTAAGTCTTTTTTTTTTTGTACTATGGTTAGCCACTTTGTAAGTGTAATTAATTCTTTTGTACCATGATAAGGTGACTGAGATTGATTAACTTTTAATTACAGTTATAAATTGTAATTATTATGATTAAGAATATGGTATTAGTAAGTGACATCACAATCTCTTGTAGAACACGCTTTTCGTGATTACCATTAGGTACTTTTGGAAGCATCATAGTGATTGCATTTTCAATGATATAACTCCCAACAAAGTTGAGCTACTCCAACATGTTATCCATTTTGCTATCACTGTTCATGTAGTAATTTTAATTTTTAAATTGAATAAAATTTTTCTTCCAACAAATATTTTATTTAAATAAGTTTTATAACAAGTGAAAAATGATATATTAAAAAACATTAAGCCATAAACTTTTTTAAGAATCTAAAGTTTAAGTTTTTCTAAGCAAAAGTTTAATTTTTAATTATAAAAAAATTTTATGCCCTTTCTTGTGATTTTCCTGTGTTCGTTCTTAGAATTTTCCCAAATACTCCTTTTGGTCAGAATTTGTCTCTTTTATTCGAGAAAAACAGAGCATTCCATTTTTTTCCCTCTTCACCGCCATTACTCTCCCCTGCTCCATCATCGCTCCACTTTTCTAGTTCTTCTCATCAATTTTCTTTGCTCACCGTCGACTGCATCTCTTTGCTGATGTTGCCTCACTCTCCGTTCTTCTTTTCGCCCAAGTTCATCTATTACAGTGAGGTTGGGTTGCTGGATGCTTGTTCGCCTGTCATTGTTTTTTTGCTTTATGTTAACTTGAGGTGAGTGCTCTTCAACTTCTCTGCTTATCGTCGCATTTCTATAGATGAGAGGGAGTTAAAGTCACTGAATTCCTCCTTGGATTGCTGTTCTTTGTTTCTTTTCTGCTTAATGGCCCACTGTGGTGGTGCATGCGTTCGGTTCCTATATGCTCTTCCTCATACTGTTGGCATCGTGTGTTTTCTTGATGTTCATTCTTCCTTTTCTATTCAGCTAGTAGGTGCCGTGTGAATAGGTATGGTAAATTCAATTTCCTCTTCTTTTTTTAGTTGAAAATTTTGCCCCTGCTTTTTCTTGCTGCTGACGTGAGTTGCTTGAGAATCAAGGAGCTGAATTGGTTAATGCGGAGCATATTTTTATTGTGATGCTAAGCTTGATGTTGATAATAAATTTTATGCGAAAAGTTGATTAAATGGTTAGATGATTATTGTTAGCTAAAGTTGGATGCCCTCAATATGCTTGTAAAAATATTTGAATTAAGAACTTATGAGCTATTTAGATAATACTGAATGTTATTCTATTAATGTTGAGCTAAATATTGATGAAAAAATTAAATGTTAGAAATGATTGAATTTGTTTGGATATTTGTCTCATAATTTAGTTAATGATGAATGTTCTCATAGTGCTTGTAACTGTGCTTGAAAGATTTATTGGTAGAAATGAGATTATTAAATTTTTATAGTAGAGCTTAGATGAATTATGAATATTACTCGAAGAAGTATATATAAGTTTTGAAATTTTTAAAATATCAAAATAGGAGAAATAAATTCCTAGGATGCATGTATGGCATGTTATTAAATCTAAATGAAGCAAAAAAAAAAAAGATTGATATGAGTTATTTTGACTTATGGTTGAAAATATGTTACAAGGAGATATGAGAATGAATTGAAAATTATCAAAGTTTAACTAACCTAAGTATACTTGAAACATAATTAGTTAGAATATTATCTTTTAATATTATTTGGATTGAATTTAAATGCCCATTAAGTGTTTAAAAAATTATTTGATAAATGATTTTAGAGTTATGATTTATTTGTTAGGACATCAAAGACATCAATAAAATAAAAGTGTAAAGTAAGAGAAGCAAATTTTAGAACTTCTGAAAAACTTTCAAGTGAGTGGGCAATGTTTCAAATGAATTTCTAGAAATTGTTTATAAAATTCCTTTACTTAAATTTTAATATTATTTCTTTATAAGTTATATAAACATTATTGTCAATTCTATTTTGAGAAAATTAATCTTTTAGTTTGTTAACTTTTAACTCAATCTCTTAACTATGACTTGCTGTAACTCAATCCCTCAGCTATAACTCGATGCGATTCAATCCCTCAACTTTTGATTCACTTATAATTCAATCCTTATTTTTCAATTTTTTTAAAATTTCCTTATCAAATAAGAGGGATAAAAGAAATGTTCTATATTATTATAAAATACTCTCCTCTTGCTCTTTAATGCGAGAGATCTAAGTAAACATGAAAAAAAAAATTTATAAAGTTGAGGGACTTAATTATAAGTGAGTCAAAAGTTAAGGGATTGAATCATAGGCAAATTATATTTGAGAGATTAAGTTACAAGTGAATTAAAAACTGGAAGACTAAAAGATTAATTTTTCCTTCTATTTTTTATAATAATTATTTTTATTACTAATGATATCTTGATTTTATTGATAATTTATGTTATAGATAAGTAATAATTAAAGTTTATATATGAAAAACGATGTTACTTTTCAAAAACAACTTAATTGTTTAACTTTATGTTTGATACGCAAACTTTTAGTACAGCAATTCATGCATGGAGGAAATGATAATGAATACAAAAGGGAAGATGATGACCGACTCATATATTTTGAAAGTGAAAATTTTAAAATTATTTTTCAACTCCATATATGATTGATTTTAATTAAGGGGACTAAGTTTAGTATGTTTGATACTAATGACAGTTTCATTAGTTCTTGACATATCATGGTACACCTAGCTAGTAAAGTGTTTATAGAAAGTGCTAACTCCATGCACAGGCAATGCTTGTGGATCGGATGGATGGTAATTATTGAGTATCGTACTCACACTTATTTTTAGTGATCTTGGTTGCCTCTGCTTATTTTGTGGCTTTCATCCATGCTTGATTTGTTACTTACCCTTATAGATTGTGTGTTCGCGCTTGCTATTCGTTCTGATAAAGCCCTCTTAGATTCAAACTTAAAATTCATTATTTTTATATTATTTCTTTTAAAGTATTTTTACCTAGTCATATCGTTGCTTGAAATTTTTATATTCTATGAACAATATAATTTTGAAAAATTATTTGTCTTATTAACATTGTTCCGCTTCATGATTGTATCATTGAGAAAAACTCAATTTTTATTTTTAGTTTAAGTTCATGATTCATGATTCATTTTATTATTTTTAAATTAAATTTATTCATTAATGTTTTCGTGTGTGGTGTATTGGAACGCTACTCACGAGAAATTTCTTGGGTCACAAATATTGTAATTGACCATACACTTTTAGTAGATCATTGAGGGGCCCTTTTACTTTTTAGAAAAAGGAAGTACATTGTAATTATTTTTCTAGTAAAACTACGTACTGTATTTTATAATCATAACTAACTAATGTTTCACATATATCGTGGTTAGATCCTATTTTTATTTTGGGTGTGTTGGATTTTAATTGAAAAAAATTGATAAGAAAAAATTGATTATTAGAATGTGATGGTGTTTGGATAAATTTCAAGAATTGATTATGATATTGAATTTTTCAAAATGGAACAATTTCAGCTTATTCCAAATGGAGTTGTGGAAACTAAATGGAGTTTGAGAAAATTGGGGTGTTTGGATAAAAATTTTTCAAAACCATGGTTTTGAACCTAGAATTGATTCTAACAAGATATCCAAACAAGCCCTTTATGATATGTAATTTGCTATTGTGGAGGTAGTCTCCCTTGTTGGTTTGGCTAATAGGTTTTTGTTATTGTAAAAAATTTCAGAAAATCCAAATTATTAGGGAGACTCTACCAAAATTTTTACAAAACATTAAAACTTTATGAATTTGTGTTATATATATACTTATATATCAATATTTTAGCTTAATATCTAGTTAATCAAGACTTATGAAATGAGTTTATCTTATATTTATGTCGATCATACCTTAATATTAGGTGTGACAATTCATAAAACTTTATTATGCTACTGGAAAAATGTAATTTAGCGAGGACAAATCTCTCACTGAATTCCATTTTCTTAAGCTAAAATGAGTTTTAGCAAGGTATTTTGTTCCTCGCTAAATTTAACAAGAGATCTTATTTCCCTTATTAATTTAGTAAGAGATTCAGTTCATTGCTTTCGCCGAATCAAAAATTCCATACTACATTAATTATAGCTATAAAGTTCAAACTATTTGATGCATAAAGATTCAAGCAAAATATAAAGGAGTACACAAAAAGTTCAAACACTCTTACAAAAGTTATTTTGGACAATCATGATTAGAATCTTATTGCTTAGCGAAATTTAAGATGTTGGCATTTTGTTGTGGAGTTGGAAACCCTTTCACCAAAGTTCGAATAGCCTCGAATATGTCTTGCTGTAATGAAAAGTCTCATGTCTGACATTCTTTAATCTAATGCTTGGCTCATCTTTTCCTTGGAGAACACATTGTATCTTTTCCTCCACTACACGATTAACAGCTTCTTCAAATGCAAGCGTTTGAACAACACTATTTAATAGTTGATTAGAATGGGGAGTAGCAAGAATTGGAGCATTATTAATGTGAAATACTGAATTGTTAACAAAACCACATACTATAGTAGCATGTTATCCAATCTATAACTCTACCCACCACTTTTTTTATTCCACCAGTAGCGTTTTAACCATGCTTGAGCCGCTTCTTTAAAGGGAGAGAGGCTTGAGTTGAATGAAGCCATCATCTGCATCAAGTAAGGTTGGCTGTTCACTTGCACATTCATTATCAAGCTCCATAGTATTATCATCACCATTTTCTTATTGTCCATCTTCCTCCTCAATAATCTCTTCAGAAGTTTTAAATAGCTTGGTGAATATTTTTTTTATTGTTACCACAAAAGTTCAAATGAATTAATAAATAATCAAAATTAGAGATATCATTTTAGCTTTTGAGAATCCAAACTTCCATAAGTATTTTTTTGATTTCTCATCAATCAACCCATTAACTGTCTTTCCTTTTTTTTATGCATAGCCACATATAATATTTGGGACAACATAACTCTCTTTCCAGTGCTGTTTTTCCAACAAATATAACAACCATTTGTAGATTATTAATGATATAAAGAAAAATTTTATTTTTTATAAATTAAAACTTACCAATTTTTAACATGTAAATGGGAGGAGATAGATCCTCTTGTATGAAGAGATAGATTTAACAATCTATTGTTTGAATTAATTGTTGAAATCTTTTTGAATTTTGGGGTCTTCAGTTATCCACTTTGAAACATAATTTTCATTCTCGTTGAGCTTTTTTTTTCCTTACGAAAAATATCACTAAGTCGTCTAGAGCCAATAGCTTCAAAGACTGTCTTATCATCTTTGCTTCTTTGGTAAAAAAAAAAATCATATTTGCTTCATTTGCCTCCTAATAATATAATCTCTACAAGCAGCAATAACGTTAGAAGTTACATTAAAATTAAAAAAAGTTTCCAAGAATCCAAGACCTCTTTTCAAATTGCTTTGCCCGTAGGATCATTGGCTGAGCTGATCATGTATGATGACCTTTCTTCATTGAAGATAAATCCACTCAAGGACATGGAAAGTATAAACAAGATCACAAAGAAAGATCATTGAAGAACTATCAATACTAGAATCTAGGATGTTTTAGATTCCTAGTCTCACCACAAAAGCAACATAAAGAAACAAGTTTGCAGAACAGTGCCCAATATTACTAACTGAAGTAAAATGAAATGTGTACCACCAGATCTGCTGATAATAAAATCTAAGAGGCTCAATATCATAGCAGATAAATCTTTATGATTAAATATTTAAAGGACTTTGTAATCAATAAATGGATAAGCATCCAAACTTTATATAATATTATTGAGTTCTTTGGAATGCTAACAGTATGAAAGTGACATAAGTCACCACAAAAGTCAATAAGCACCAGGTTATAGTCATAGTTCACATGGTTCGTGTTCATACCCTTGGTAGACTCACTTGAACATAGAATGAGACTACATAACCTTAGCTTGTGCAACATATCAAAATCTGGTATTTACTAAAACCTTAAAAGAGAAAAAGTCAATGAAAAAATTTCAGCTTCAGTATAGACAGCAGAACATAAGAACAGTATTAACAACAAAAAGATGTGATTTGGTGATAAAAAAAACTTCCAAACATAAATTTATTCTATTAAATTGGATTTCTTATTTATGCAAATAGTCCATCAAGGACCTAAGTATCAATGACTCTACAATAATAATCAATGCCAAATATGGAAAAATATAGGGAACTACAGTATTCATAGACCATGAGCAATATAATTTATTTATATTGCATGGACACACCTTAATTCGGGTTCAGTTTTGGTGCTCATTCT